>NC_056747.1:375391879-375494379 GCF_019279795.1 Protopterus annectens | reverse complement strand
CAAAACAGAAAAGGAATGCATATACACATGACATTAAAAACAGTGACCAGGCACAGTTATTCATGAGGATATGTGCATACTCACATGCATAACTAATGAAATTATAGCATCTGTAAGTCTTTTTGAAACATAAAAGCTTTCTGACTATCTTAGTGTGTTGTGTAACCTGGCAGGATGCAGATGATTCTATATATTTATTTGTTTTTTGTTAGTAGCAGTACACTGTCCCTCTGTTCCAGGTTTAACAGAGCAGAAGGATAGAATACAGAAACTATAGTCAGGTTCCTCAGATATACAGCGTCCGTCTCCCACTGCACAACCATGTCAGTAACGAGATACAGATCAAAGAATCTGGTTCAGGGTTATAATCAACACACTTCTGAGCTTCCATCATTAAAAGGCATCAAAGGGGGCAGTGTAGCCTGTTGAGTTACTGTCCTAGTTGTTTTAATGCTGCCAGTCAGACAGAGTCTGCAACAGCAGTACCATAAAAGAGAAACAGGCAATGTATGTAGTCTAAGGGATATTCGTGGATATAAAACTGTTCTTTTGGTTATCAGACATGATGGGGGATGCCATAGTAAAACTGTGGCCCACATCAGGCAAGTTGTGTTATGAGGTAAAGCTAAGAGTCTCTAACACAAGAAGCAGTGTTGGTTAGTTCATTAAAATGAATCCATTTCAGCATATGCAGACAATCAGATTTCTAACCAAGATATAAAGAACAACAAAGTCAATGATGTATCTCTGATTCTGTGAAAACAAGCACAAAGTAGACATTAGCATTTCCCGTCCCCTTTTTAAAACTGTAAGTTTTGTTTAGATATACAGTATCTGAAACATCATTTTAGCACACCAAGCCTTTTCATTTTCGGCACTGCTAAATATAGTCACCGATTGTGAAATTCACTCATGCATGCAAAAGACAGTGAGGCAGTCACATGACTTGGACAATGTCACACACCCCCTATGCAGATATTATGAAACTCCAACCCAAAACTGATGGCTTTACTAAGTCAATTCAAAGCCTGTTGCATTTGCATCTAGGCTACAATATTAGACCTGCACAAAAGTGTAAGTAATGGACTATCATACTGATGAAAAGTTCTTACCCTTATATCTGCCTTGATCTGGTTCCATGTAGTCCAAAAGCAGACAGCAGGTTGAGGGTTGGTCCTGCTTTGAACACCTTTTTCTTTAAGTACCACATCTTGATCAGTCAGATCTTTTTTAAATATATTACATTCCACTGGACTTACACACCAGTACTACAGCCATGTAAAACCTCATCAGCATCAATCAGAAATCAATAGTATTAAAATTCATTCAATGTAATATTTAACATCTGGGAGGTGTAATATAAGTAGAATAATTCTTTAAGACCATATGCAGCACATTAATTTTCTTTACATTACTTCATCTTCCCCGGTTTATCCCCCCCAGCTGCTTTAACAATTCCTAATAACAAGTACCTAACTACCTACTGTATTACTAGCTGTTACTTTTTGGGCTGTCCCTTTTGGTTCTTACCTTTCCTTTTTGCTGTAGCTGGGTCATCCGAGAACGTGGAACAATTTTAACAGCATAAACCTGATTTGTGGAGATGTCAGTGATCTTGTAACATCTTCCAAAGGCACCCTAAAACATTAATTAAAAAATGATAAACAAACTGCACACAGCTTCAGCTCTATTTTAGTGTCCAATTTATATCCCACTTGAACCTTTCTGCCCATTTCTTGCATTGCAGATATATCCCTCAGTTTATGTTTTCATTAATTTGTGTAACATGAGATATTGGCCATAAAATATGTCTGTTTTAGACACAGATCAAATGATAACAGGCAATATGGAAAATAGATGCAGTCCATTACACTAACACTGGCATAATTTTAATCTTTAGAATTTATGTGTATGTGCCTGAAATCCAACCCAGGTTAAAAAGCTATACCTTTACATTAACTACCACAACCATCTAGTATAAAAGTTTTGCCAGTCACCATACACAATGATTTAATTAACTCTTGCTTCCAGAAGGCTATATTTTTGAAAGGGTTCCAAACTTCTGCAAAACAAAGAAATAAAAGAGAAAGTCCCTTCAGATTCTAAACAAAAAATAGATAATTACTAACAAAGTAAGTAAGCTCAGACGTAAATCGTTTTTACTATCTTTTTTTCATGAAACACTTTACATTGTAGTATTAATACATAAATAAATCTTAAACTTATTCTTGTTAGAATACCGGCTGTGAGAACATAAAAATGATAACTTAACCAATAACAGTTTTGAAATTTAGGACAATGTCACCAGTAGATTTTTTTTTTCTAAGAAAAAGGATGCATGTATATGTAACCAAAGTTCTGTTGTAATATTAAGATACAAGGATAATAGTGAAGATTTTTCATCTATGGAGTTCATGCAAAAGTCACAGTTAACCCATACACAATCATTTTGCACTGTCCTCAATACTTTTTAACAGTAGTTCTGAAGCATCTTCCTTTGTGACTCTCTAGAGAAAATTAAGCTCAGACTTCCTTTGAAGAATTTAGGAAGATGGGACTCCTTAATTATGTTTCATGATGTGCTTATCCCTCCCAATACATATCATGGTAGGAGACATAAAATACTGTTATAAACAACATAATCACATCTAAACTATAGCAAATTTGCAGACATCTTCAGACAGGTGTTATCATTATAACTGAAAGGTGTACAGGAAATACACTTTTTTTTGTACTTTATACATTTTTAACCAGGTAAACCCACCGGATACAAGTGTCCTTTTTCAGGAGTGGCCTGTAAGCTCTGTGTAGTTAAGTGACTTGCTCAGTCACAAATCAGGCAAATCAATATGGAGGGAATCAAGCCCTGCACCCTGTAGTACTGGAAAGCAGCTCAAAATGTACATATATGTAGACAGATGTACACATACACACAGTCATATGTGCACACACTAATTTCAGTGCACTACATTATGCATACATCAAACTAATCAAAACATGCCTCTTGGGCATAAAGTTTTTATACTGTTGGCGCTAAATAACTAAGTGGAAACTTAGTACATAACAGACTGCAGTATTTGGGCTGAGAAAGGTTTTTCAACCAGTGAATGAAATCTAAACAAACAATATGTAGCCTTGAAAAACTCCACACCCAATCCTCAGGTGGTTCAAGTAGGGTTACCACATATCCCTCTTTGCACAAGATGGTCCCTTTTGGGGGGGGGGGGGTGGCACAGTGGCACATGTCCTGAGATAGCAGGGCAAAAAACATTTCCTAAGTTATTTTAATTGTTGCATAAAACATTTTTTTTGAAACACCTAAATGTTATATGAAACAGCTTAGGGGACTGAAATGATGCAAGAATAAACTTTTATTTTGGTAAAAAAAGAGAACTTTTCTCCTCTGCACTGGACAGGGGTATAATTTGTCCTGCAAAAATCTCATGTTTCTACAAAAAATGTCCCACTTTGGGTATTTGAAAAGTTGGCGACCCCTACATTCAAGACTATAAATAGGTTACTAGAATACTGATTAAACAGGATACTACATATATTATTCTTCAGTAGTGTATATATACACACACAAGCTCAGGTGACTCAAGACCGAAAGGTATATATAACTGGGCACAGTTCACCACGATCTCCTAATTTGGTTGCCAACAACTTTTTTTCACTTCACGGACCGACTTCCTATTGAAGTACAAAGACCTGCTTTGCAAACGTGGGAGGGGCTAAATTGGACGGGATGGGCGTGGAGTCCCCGCCTCTGTTTGAGACTTGTACGGGCTAGCCCTCACACTGCAAATCTTGGAGGTTAGGTACACTGGTGAAGTTTTGGAGGATAAGTGTGTCCTTAAAACCCTTTACTGTCACCAGTCCATTTTATACACACATTTAAATGTACATAAGGTTTGTGCGCGCAGAAGTCCCGTGATTCAGTCGGTTGGCTTTCAATAGCTCATCATAAAGTCCAAAACAAGTACACGTCAATTGATGTGGATAAGGCATATGCGGCATACGGTTGGTCATCTAAAATAATTAAAACTGGAATAAAACTTGAAATCCTTTGAGAATGGAATAAGGTATAACTCAAAATACAGTGATATTCCTGTTTCATTTGCAGCCACTGTAGTAGTAAAACAATGCATTCTGTTATGTGATTATCAAGGAAATGTGACCCAGTACAGTAAAATTACAAGCCCGAAATCACACCTTTCCAAGCAGCCTGCCTTTTTTGTATAATTTCCCAGTAGCAGGGTCTTCGATGAAATGACTGAATGCGGCTTTTTGGCTCTGCTTGAGGCACTGGGCGGCTCGTTTGTCCTTCATTACTTCCATATAGAGTTGCTGATGCTGTGTACTGCTACTGGTGAGAGGCTCTCGGATACCCGGTCCCTCGTGGTGCTGCTAGAGCTCCGCTTCAGTCTGCGTTACCGGTACCACAACAAAACAAATGTACTACTAACGGAACTGTCAGAGGCAGCGGTTTTATATACAGGGCTGGCACGGAGGAAAACCAGCCTTCTGATTGGGCGATGCGCGATAGTGGGCGGTCCGCAGAGGTGCTGCTAAACACGCCTTCTTACAATTTATCTCTCCTTCTACCTAGTTATCTATCTTGCAAACTGTCCCTAATTTTGGTTTGCATTATAGCTGTGTCCCTCTTAATTCCTCCTAAAATCGGTGACCTATGGAACAAATGTGGTGAATTATACGTTATAAATAATGGTATAGACTTCATTTACTTCAAAAACTGTATATTAATTCAAATTATCTTGTTCTGTCAATGTCTCAAGTTATTAATATTTTAAAAGTGTCCCTGTTTGTCCCTGATTATTTCTGGATTTCTCCCTGATTCTGTTGAGATTTGTCCCTGATTGGTTGAGAGCTAGCCTATGGATAAGAAAAGTGTTAGGAAAATACAGGCTATACATATTTTTAAATAAGTAACAGCAGTGGTACTTAAAGATCTGTTCAAAGCCCACTGCATAAAATCCACATTATGTAGAACGTAATAACGTAAGACAGAATAAAGGTGACCAGCTGAAATATTTATATTAATTTACCTAGTTTTCGGCATGTAGGTGCGTTGTACCGCAACAGACTTTTTTTTTTAGTAAGCACCTGTATTACCGAGTCAAGTAAAATAAACAATATGTCAGGAAGGGCGATGGAGCTCATCACATTAAGTTTATAGGTAGATATAAGTCAGTCAAAACTAGACATTGCTATAGGCTATACTACATTTTACTTGATATTACTTACAACCTATAGACGTGACAATAAATAATAAACTCTCAGCTGCTGAGATCTGCTAGTTAACAGGAAAGCAACAGAAACTGGAGTGTCAGCAGACCAGTAAAACTGTGACAGAGGTAAGAAGTAATAAAACAAATGACACAGGTGATGTTTGGCTGCACTGTATGTCCTTGAGCAGTAACTTGTTGGCAGGGGATACAAACTAGATGGTTTAGATATTGACTTAGTGCTGAATACCCCAGTTTAGAGATGTAATCAAGGAATGAGACGGTCTAGTTGCATAGTTTATTAACACAGAATGACAATGTGCATAATGGTACAGTCATACCTCTCAACCTCTTAGCGCTAGAAATCTGGACAAAGCCTAAAATAATTGGGGGACAAAGACCCAAAAAATAGGGACAGATTTTAAATATTACTCTTATAAACTTAGAAAGTTGCTAGAATAACAGGATTTGTGTTAGCATGCTTTTTCTGAAGTATATTAAGTCTGAGACTCAAATGTATATAATCATTTAATGACTTTAGTCCTCTGTGATTTGCTGAAAAAAACACAAATTTTATGAGGAACAGACCAAAAATATGAGCAAAAATCTGGACAGTTGAGACTTATGGGTACAATTCCACAAACTATGGATTAATAATAGACAACAATCAAAGATACAGATATTATTCATACTGTCACTCAATTAAAAAAGGCTCTGGCCCCACACAGGACTAACTTCTAGTGAGCTATCAGGTTCTGACTGTAAAAGAACTGACCAATACATTGATAAAGATAGACAATGAAAGAGATGGGGAAGTAAACTATAAGAGACAAGCTAAAGATTACCACCACACTCCAGCATATGCATACAGGTCTAAGTTTAATATACTCATAAAATTTTTGAGACCATCTGCACTCCAAGTGTTTATTAGGAAGGCACTACAAATTTTATGGTCCCAGTGTGATTAATGCATTATCATATTTTTTAAGATGGATATGTGGTTGTCTTAGGTGTACAAATTCAAAGGTCTTAAGAGTGAGTCTCCTTACCTGGGGAGGAGGATAATCAAGAAAGGTAAGTTTATATAACAGGCTTCTTAGCATAAAATCAGACTACGCCCCTACTTGGAGTTGTGAGGCTCCCTGTAATGAGACACAGGGGTGCTTACTGGCTGGTGAAAGTAGTATGAACTAGACATTTTTCTAAGGAGGATTTGCAAATTAATTAATACTGTGAGAACCCATGCACACCCCATGATAGCCATACTTTAGTTGAGATATGACAGGGCCTTTTCTGAAGACCGTGAAAGCTTCAAGACTGAACATTCTAAAGAGGTTGTTGCAAATTTTGGGTTATTAATTTAACCTTATATGGCCATTAGTTGTTAGGAGAAGGAAATCATTTGGTTGAGACAACTCTGCAACAATGTTAAAATAAGGCATGCTGGAAATAGGTTTCAGAAGGGCTGTGTATACCTCAGTTGCTGTAGTTTATCTTCAATCTGCCTCATATGCCAAAATTCGTGGCCTTCATTTATTCATGTTAATAGTAAGTTTCAATTCAATGAACAAGCCTTTGAATGCTTACAGATCCTCCCTAAGACCTATGTGAATGATCTTAAGTGGAATGACAAATGTTTAGCAGCATCTAACATTATGGATTGAAAATTTCAGAGCAAGTTATTTGTAATGTGCAAGACAGGGATTCTTTTTAGCAGTAGGTGTCAAGGAGATGAGTTCATAAACTGTTTCACCCATTTTACTTATTCGAATGTAGAGTATTTGCATTATACTTACAAATAAGAAAGCATTGCATATTTAGAAAGCATTGCATATTTAGCAGAGCTTGCTTGTTGATGTATGCAGCATGCAGGGTTAATGGCTTGACTCCATATAATCAGCCTTGGTGCATTCCTTAGAGAAAAGCACAGCGTGCCTTTTGCAACCAGACTTTCCCTTAGCATGACCTAACGTATACCCCTAACGTAATGTTACACTTGTAAAATTGGCAGTGGAACAAAAATGTAACTACATGTGGCACATACCATATACATAGACTCTTAATACACATGCTCACACATACACATGCACACATGCACACACACACATATATATATATATATATGTGTGTGTGTGTGTGTGTGTGTGTGTGTATCTATATATCTATCTATTTTATATATATATATATATATATATATATATATATATATATATATATATATATATATATATATGTATATATATATATATATATATATATATATATATAATATATATATATATATTATATATATTTATGCATATATGGTGGCTGTTATCGATAGAGTGCATGAAGGGCTGGGCTGTTCAGGTGCATTGTGTTGATGCTCCCTGTATAACTGTTTTTAGAACCAAGACTTGTGTATTAGTTGTTTAATTTTTCACATCACAGAATGCAGTGGGTATAAAACATCACTTCAAACATTTTTTCCTGAAGTCCTAGCTTAACCTGTCACTGCCAAGTAAATGGGATTCCCCAGAAGAAAGATTTTTTTTCCTGGTTTTTATGGTGCTAAAATACCATTCTTTATCATATTGAATTCTGTATGACAGCACACTACAATCAATACATACTGTGCACACTTGTTTCCGCTTGCTGTTGAGAAACTTTCACTGCCGTCAAACACAGAGAGACCATATCACTATTGGTCACTGTGCTGTTCGAGGTGCATCTGCTGTTACTCTTTGTGATGTCTCCCTGAGGGAGTTTAGCTACTTTCTAAGGGTTTGTAAGAGAAACTTGCATAACCTTGCATCACTGATGAGATGGCTACTGTGCAACAACTCCTACAAACATCCATGACGTCAGCAGAAGGCATGGTGGCGGTCACCAAATCTACACTAATGCCATGAGCCATGCCAAGACTGAAGCTGCTAACCAAGGAGGATGATTTTGAGGCTTACATCATAGCATTTAAATGGATTGCCAGCCAGTAGGGCTGGGACCTTGTCAACTGGGCTTAGATACTCTTGGCACAATTAACAACAGATCCCATCTCTGCTTTCATTGAAAGAGAATACTATAAGGGCTATGCAAAAGTTAAGAAAAGTTTGCTTGCCAGTCCTGGTATCACAGCAGAGACCCAAGTTCACAAATGTCATGAGTGGATTTCTTTTATATAAAAATATAACAGTAAGATCTCAGTTTTGTAAATGAAGACACATAGTATATGGTTAGATGCTGAGGGGTATACTAGTAAGAAAACAATGATGGAGATATTGGTAATTGATAGATTTAAACAGGCATTGCCAGCTGTAATTAAAAAGCAGGTGTGCCAGTCAGACCCATAAGATTCTGAAAGTTTTGTTACTGTGCAATGAAAAGTTACATAAAGGAGTGTTGGTAAGTTACCTAACTTTGCGGGAGTTATACCATGCCTAACACACAACATAATAATTGGGATGATAATTGGGAAGGATTTCCTTCATTTTAGAGCATTGTGGCAACAGTGGAAAGAGGCTTCAGGTCTTCATAAACCATGGCCTCAACATAACTGGTAGAACCGAAGGATAGACAGTGTGTAACCCCCACCTATGCCATCCCTGAACGGCAGCAGGAAGTAGCTACCCACAGCTGTTCATATGTTCATAAGTGTTTACTAGGCTAACAACCACAAGGACCTTTTTAAGCCTAACCATGCACCCCAAATCTCTGACAAGTTCTAGTACCCTTGATAAGTGTAAGCAAAGGCTAGGGAGATGAAACATTTACAAGCAGGGGCCTGGGAGATGAACCATTTACAGATTGCCTGTGTCCATTAGAGACATAGGTACCAAGCCAGGGATATATTTCCTGTTCCTTATCCAATTGTCCTAGTTACAGTTGAATTGGGTAGGGAAGAACTCTGCTTCACATGGATGGGGGAGCCTGTTCCATAGACGGGGTAGTCTCTGGGATACATACCTATCTCTTCAGCAGGTCCTATTTATATCACAGGCAAGGTTTACATCTTTAAAATGAGTAATTCTGGTGCTATTTGTTTTGTGGATATGCAGGAGGTCCATCAGAGTGGGGTCTGACAATACCCTGTAAGCCATGCATAAATCTCCCCTCAACAGCCTGTAGGAGACAGAATACAGGGATAGGGCCTTGATGCAGTCTGCATAGAACTTACTCCCTGTATTCTTTTAGTGAAGAACCTCTGTGGACATTCCATTTTGTTGGATATGCCTGGTTAGGCACATACCAACGGAGGCGTTGTACTCAATGATAGGTCTGATGAATGCTGAATACAGTGGAACAATGACTTCCTTGGACATAGATACCATACCTTTGTTTATAAGTTGCACAACACAGAATGATTTCCTCACTGTTGTAGACACGTGACAGTCAAAGGCTAGATTACAGAGTATGTGTGTCCTCAAGTCCCTGACAACTGGGTCAGCTGTAAGGGGTGTATTGTCAATATGATATTATACAAGGCTTAAACTCTGAGCTTTGGCTGGCTAAGACCTACCTGCAATCAACTGGATGTATGTGAATTTAAGTAAATCTTTATCTGCACTTTTTTCAAATAATACAGCATTTAAATTGATTTATTTGTGTTGCATTGAATACTATTTAGCTGGAAGTTGTGGCTCTGTTTTTTTAAGTTAATGCTTGTTAGAATTTAGTGCTTGTTAGAATTCCTGCATAGCCAGTGATAAGTGGGGGTAGTTCCACTTCACTGATATTCGGTTTCTGCTGTATATACGCGGTACATTTTGGAATATTTTCTGCATAAAGTCTGAGCTTTGGCCTGCTAAGACCTAACTGCAATCAACTGGACGTATAAGTGAATTTAAGTAAATCTTTATCTGCACTATTTTTCAAATAATACAGCATTTAAATTGATTTATTTGTGTTGCATTGAATACTATCTAGCTGGAAGTTGTGGCTCTGTTTTTTCATTTAGTTCCCCACCCACTCTCCCTGCTTTTGTTTTGGTGTTAATCTTGGTAGCTTTGAAAATGCCCGCCCCTCTTGTAAATTTGCATTTGGATACTCCTCCTGGGCCCATCTCATTTGCTCACTCAAAAGAAAAATTGCACTTTATTCATCTGCTTTTACTGTATTTGGGTTTCTTCCTACTTTATTACTTTATTTTGCTTTTGCGTCATCTTAAAAGTACTCAGTTGCCTTTATTACTGCTTGGTGTAATTATCATTCTAAGCCTTTTGGTTTAAGCACTTGGGCTTCAGACCAGTTGTTTTACATTAAGAAGGTTTGTGGTCTGCACTGTTGTGGCAGGACAGATAGCTTACATCTTTCTAAGTTTGTAACTGCTGATTGAAGGCTCAGTGTCTGTTATTCTAAAAGTGTATTAGTTCTGGTTTAAGTACTTGGGCTTCAGGCCAGTTATTTTATATTAAGAAGGTTTGTGGTCTGCACTCTTGTGGGAGGAGAGGCTGGACTCTGCCCTTTTGAGCTGGGAATTTCTGGTTAAAGGCTTATAGTGCCTGCATATTTGAACTGTTTCTTACTAAAATTGGTGCACCTTGTTTGCTGTAGCATAGACTAGATCCAGGCCTGCTGAATCTAGCTTTGTTTGTATAACTTGAGCACTAATCCAGACCTTATTTTTTTGGAGAAGGTTCTGCTGCACCCCAGTAGCAGGAGTATGCAGTTAGCACTTGTCTGGTTGAAGACTACAGGAACAGGTCTCAGTTTTGAGATTTTTTTACTGGTTAATTGGATAATTTGTTTAAAAGCCTTTTCTGATTGCTTGTAGTCATCTAAAGTTGCTTTAAGTGCATTTTTTTACTGTTTGTGGTCGTTTAAAGCTGTTTTAAGTGTATTTTTGACTGTTTTTGCCTTATCTTTTCAAAAAAAGTTTTTCCTTGTTTCCCACCTTTCTAAGCAAGTATAGTCCAGTTCTCAGGCTAGTGCTGAATTCAGGGCTATGTTACAAGTTTCTGAGTTGCCCATACCTTACTTGGATAGAAGGAGGTTTCTCTGTTCACCTGTGAGAGAGGGAACTTTGAGCAGCCATCTGTCCCTGGAGGAGTGGTTCCAGCCCAGAAGTTAGTAGTTTATAGGCCATTTTTGGCTAATTTCTATCGCTTTCATTTCCCTGCTGTAAAAACCATGTTTGCATGGTTTTGCATGTCCGGGCAGCGCTGGTTAGCTAGGGCTAAATTATTCCCGGCTCCACCAAGTCTCCTCTTCAGTTTTTCCCTTGAAAGTAGTATAACTCTCAACCTAAGCACTTAAAAAGCATCCTACAGTCCAGCACTTGCTCAGACATAATAGCAAGCAGTAATATACCCCGACACTTGATTGCCCAGCAGGGCAAGCCTCTTTATTCACCCCTCAACAACCAAGTGACTAAGCAGCTCATCCTACTATTCAGGCATGACCAAAGGGCAATTTCAGGTATACTCTCCAGGCCAGCTGGTGAACCTGGGTATCCTGAGGCAATGTTATAACTGCCTCATGTACACAGACAACCCTCTCCTCCTACCACAAAACATTAACATGTGTGAGAGATGCAATTATATAGCTAAATTGGAGGCTAAGCTTTCTCCACCCAAGACTGGAACAGGCAGTCATGAGGAGAAGGTTAACACTTGCACCACACCACCAGCCTCACATAGACATACTAAACCAGCACTGGTAAAAAAAATACACATAAATACACAAAATCATACTCGGAGGCTCTAAATAAAAACCAGCAAAAGCATCAGAGACCTCCAAACCAGACACCCAAAAAACTGCACCTCCCGTCACAAACCAGACAACCCATAAAACACAAAATCAGTGTGCCACACAATCACAGCCCTTAAGGCAAAATAACATACCTAACACACTAGTCATAGGTGACTCTATAATCAGGCACACTGACGTCCCACTAACTAGGCTGGATAATGAGAAGGTTATTGTTAGCTGCCTGTTGGGAGCCAGAATCCGCCACATAACACAAGCACTCAGGTCACTCCAGAACAAGTACAAATATGACTCTGTCATTGTTCATGTTGGTGTGAATGACCTGAGACATACCTCCCTGGACTACATGAAAAGAGACATGGAAGAGCTCTCTGATCATGTAGCCCAGGCGGGTATGACCCTGACCCTGAGTAGCATCCTGCCCTTACCAAGAATGATACCGCAGTATAAAGAACAAATGATCAATTTCAACAACTGGCTAAGCTTCTGGTGTCATTCAAAGGAGATCCAGTGCCTGTCAGCCTGGGACAACATGCTCGACAAGCCTTGTTGCTTCGCAAAAGATGGCTTGCACCTGTCACCCCTAGGCTTTTGAATACTGGCCAAGGCTCTTGTTGCCCCCCATAGTGCCTTTTTTAGGCAAGGCTCAAAAGTCAAACCCACCTCCGTAAACAGCACAAATAAAAAAATGAGGGTTATGCTACCCAACCCCAGGAGTTTAAATCTCAAAATCATGTGCTTGAAGCACTCCTCAGTATGGAGAACGTTGACATCTGTGCAGTAAGTGAAACCTGGTTCAAGGCTCCACAGAGCACCCCAGCACTACCGGGCTACAAGTCATACCACACATTTCGGCCACAGAACATGGTCCGAAACACAAAAGGAGGGGGTGTATCCATATTCATCAAGGATACCTACACCTCAAGGTTAGTGGCACAGCATGATACCTCTGAGATCATACATGTGCAACTAACATCGGGCAAATCTGCAATGCAAATTGTGGCCTGCTACAGATCACCCTCCATGACCCAGGACAACCACTCCGTCTTACTGGAGACACTGGAAAACATGAAGGTCCTACCGAACACCCTGATATTGGGTGATTTCAATTACCATACCATTAACTGGGAAAACTACTCAAATACAAACTCCCAGGTCCAGCATTTCCTGGAATTTATCAACTCAAATGCCCTGGATCAGCTGGTAAACTCCCCTACCAAAGGTGAAAACATATTGGACCTGGTCATCACCAACATGAGCGACAGGTGTTCCGCACCGGAGCTCAACCCATCACTGGTTAGATCAGACCATAAACTAATCACTCTGGATGTCCACACCACACCACCAACCCCAACCAAGGAAACCACAGTGAAAAACTTTTCTATAGCAAACTTCACCTTACTTAAGACAGAGGTGGTAAGTTTCACAGCCCCCATGCTAAAGGATAACAGTGTCCAAGATGCAGGAACCTTTACAAATGCACTCTATGAGCACCTAAAGGAGGCATGGATCATGCCATCCCTAGCAAAAACAAGACTCACTCCCCTAAGAGAAGGAAACCAGTCTGGTGGACCCTTGCCATAAACAGGCTATACAATAGAAGGTGGAAACTAGTTCAGAAAAAAAGCAAATCCCAAGAAGGAAAGACATCCCTGATCAGTATCAGTAAGAAACTAAGGTCCCTCATAAAATTATCCAAGGCTAACTTTGAAAGAAAACTAGCCAAGGATTCAAAAGATAACCACAAAGCCTTCTTTAGCTATGTCAAGAATCTAAGTGGCAACTCGCAGATATGCTCTGAGCTAGTGCAAAATAGCACAAAATATACTGAACCTACTGATATTGCCAACATCCTGGCAGATAGATTCAGTGCAAACTTCACCCCCTCTCAGCCCCAAAAGGGCCCACGTCAATACCAGGAAAGTGTAGTGTCCCAAAAATCACAGACACACAGGTGGAAACAGCCCTTTCAAAAGCCAAAAGCACAGTATCAATGGGGCCAGATGGTATCCCAGGCTGTGTCTTGCACAAACTACAGAACGAACTAACCCCCCACCTAACCACTGTTCAACCTCAGCCTCACCACAGGCTACATGCCCATAGAATGGGGCACAGCATTCCACAAAGGAGGAGCCACAACTGACCCTGGTAACTATCGCCCCATAAGCCTGACTAGCCTGGTCTGCAAGGCTATGGAGCGCATCATCATGGAACTCATTAACAAAGACATTGGGAACCTCCAAACCCTTGACCCGGCCCAGTTCGGCTTTGTTAAGGGCAGAGCATGCCTACTAAACCTGGTTGACTTCTTCGAGACAGTCACCAAGGCCATAGATGAGGGGAAGGTGGTTCACACAGCCTACCTTGACCTCGCCAAGGCTTTTGACACCATTCCCCACTCAGGAATTATAGAAAAACTCACCAGCCTGAACATAAACCCCTACGTCACAAGATGGGTTGCCAACTGGCTTACAGACAGAACTCACACGGTAAGAATAGCAGGCTCCAGGTCCAACTCTAAACCAGTCACAAGTGGTGTCCCACAAGGTTCAGTCCTAGGACCCCTACTTTTTGGCATATACTTCTCAGAAGTACAGGCAAATACAGGAGGACTATGGCTAACCAAGTTCGCCGATGACTGCAAACTGGGAGCCATAATCGACTCTCCAGCTGACACAGACATTCTCCAAAAGGGCCTTACTGTGACAGACACCTGGTGTCAAAGTCATGTTCTCAAGCTAAATGCCAAAAAATGCATAGTCATCCCATTTGGGAAAAACAAAACTCCCATAAATTACCACATAGGTAGCAGCTGCCTTAATACAAAAGAGGTAATAAGAGATCTGGGGACCCAGGTAGATAGTAATCTCTCCTTTGACAATCATATTGCCAACGTAGTTAGGAAATCCTTCTATGTAGCCCATCTAATTACTAAAGGGTTCGCATCTAGAAATAAAGAGGTTATAGTGCCCCTCTCCTTGTCACTTATCAGACCCATCATAGAGTACAATGCCCCATTTGGGATGTACCTCACAAAGACACTTCCAACAGCTGGAAAGACCACAAAAGTACCTCACCAAGAGGATTACTGGCCTCAAACATATGTCCTATGCAGCCCGACTGGAAAAACTCCGGCTGTACTCAGTGGCATATCGCTTACTCAGAGGTGATCTCTGCCTGACTTACAAAGCCATGTCCAACTCAGAATTAATGGACATGCCCCATCTAAAGAAATCCGGGTCACTGTGAGCCACTTGCTCTAGTGAGCTAAACCACGCCACAACAATAAATAGAACATGCTGGAGGGATAGATTCCTATCACAGAGACTCCCCATGCTTTGGAACAAAATTCCTAACTACATTAGGCAGAGCCCCTCACTAACACTCTTCAAGAGAAACCTTGATGAGTGGATGGGTAACAGAAAATACACCCCTGGGATCACTTCATTGGCTCTTCTTGACAGAGACTCAGTTAATTAATCAATGGGGCGGCGAAAGCTGACACACTCTGGCTAGGCTTATAAATGCCATCAGGCAGATAGCCTAGTACCTACCTATGAACCTATGAACTAACCTGGACCGAAACACTAAAGGCGGAGACGTGTCCATATTCATTAAGGATATCCACACATCCAGGCTAGTTGCTCACCATAATGCATCCAAGATTATCCAAGTGCAACTAACTTTGGGCAAGACCGCAATCCAAACTGTAGTTTGCTACAGATCCCCCACCATGCCCCAGGATTCCCACTCCTCATTTCTTGATACACTGGAAAACATTAGGGTACAACTAACACCCTAATAATGGGCGATTTCAACTACCCCACTATTAACTGGGAAAACTAATCATGTACCAGCTCTTGTGCTCAACGTTTTCTGGAATTCATAAATTCCAACACCTTGGATCAACTTATCCACACCCCTACCAGGGGCAGCAATATCCTAGACCCGGGCATTACCAACATGGGCAACTGGTGTTCTACACCAGAGGTCAATTCCTTGTTGGTCAGATCCGACCACAAGCTAATCACCCTAGACATCCACATCCCACCCCTACCCCCCATTAGGGAAACCACTGTAAAAGATTTCTCCACAGCCAACTTCACGCTTCTTAAGATAGAAGTGGCAAACTTCACGACACCCATGCTGACGAACAATAGAGGTATGACTGCTGAATCCTATACAAATGCACATTATAAGCACTTACACGAGTGCATGGATCATGCACTCCCTAACAGAACCAAGATGCTTTCCCCCAAAAAAAGGAAGCCAATCTGCTGGTCCCCTGCCATAAACAAACTCTACAACAGAAGAAGGAAACTGTTGCAAAAAAGAGTATAATCCCATGATTGAAGGAACTCCTTGGTCAGCCTCAGTAAGAAGTTGAGATCCCTCATAAAATCCTCCAAAGCTAGTTACGAAAACAAAATCGCCACTGATTCTAAAGACAACCACAAAGCATTCTATAGCTATGTCAAGAATCTCAATGGCAACACTGAGATCTGCTCTGAGTTACAGCACAATGGCACTAAATATACAGAATCAACTGATATTGCCAACATCCTGGCAGATAGGTTCAGTGGTAACGTTACCCCTCTCTCACCCCTAAAGGGCCTATCTCTATACTGGAATAATGCAAAGTTCCTGTAATCACAGCTGCACAGGTAAAAAACACACCCTCCAAAGCCAAGAACACAGCATCCATGGGACCTGACAGCATCACAGGCTGTGCTCTACATGGACTAAAGAATGAACTGGCACCCCACCTAAGTACCATGTTCAATCATAGCCTCACCTCAGGCTTTGTGCCCACTGAATGTCACACAGCAAGTGTTATCCCAATCCACAAAGGGGTCGCCACCACAGACCCCGGGAACTACCGCCCCATTAGCCTGACGAGCCTGGTCTGCAAGGCTAAGGAACGTATCATCATGGAACTTATAAACAATGAGATTGGTAATCTCCAAACTCTGGACCCTACCCAATTCGGGTTTGTAAAAGGCAGATCATGTCTCCTAAACCTGATAGACTTCTTTGAAGCAGTCACCAAAGCCGTAGATGAGGGTAAGGTGGTTCACACAGCCTATCTAGATCTCGCCAAGGCCTTCGACACCATCCTCCACTCCGGAATTATAGATAAACTCTCTAAACTAGGTATGAATCCCTATGTCACAAGATGGGTTGCCAACTAGCTCACTGACAGAACCCATCCTGTGAAAGTAGCAGACTCTAAATCCAACTTCAGACCAGTGACAATTTGAGTACCACAGGGTTCAGTCCTGGGTCCTCTCCTGTTTGGTATCTACTTCTCTGAAGTACAGGCTAACATAGAAGGTCTTTGGCTAACAAAGTTCGCAGATGACTGCAAACTAGGAGCCATAATCAAAACTCCTAACGATGTGGACATCCTACAAAAGGGCCTCACTGAGACAGATGCTTGGAGTCAAAGCCATGGCCTCAAGCTCAATGCCAAAAAGTGCATTTTCATACCTTTTGGTAAAAACTCTGTACCGATGAACTACCACATAGGTGGTAGTCTACTTAACACCAAAAGTGTGATAAGAGACCTTGGTATACAGGTGGACAGTAATCTCTCCTTTGATAATCACTTTGCCACAGTAGTCAGGAAATCCTTCTACATGGCACACCTCATCACAAAAGGTTTCTCATCCAGGAAAAATGAGGTCATTGTTCCCCTCTACTCATCACTCATTAGACCCATTATAGAGTAAACGCCCCTTTTGGTATGTACCTCACAAGACATCTACAACAACTGGAAAGGCCACAGAAATACCTCATAGGTTCATAGGTTCATAGGTTCATAGGTTCATACTAGGCTATCTGCCCTAGGGCATTTATAAGCCTAGCCAGAATGTGTTTGGCTTTCGCCACCCATTTTAAATTTATTTTGCTATGCCCTTTTTTGAGGTTAATATACTGTGCCTCGGTCTAACAGTGACACAGAAGTGATACCCGGGGTAAACCTACGATCTCCCATCCACTCATCAAGATTCCTCTTGAAGAGAGTCAATGAGGGACTCTGCCTAACCTGGACTGGGATTTTATTCCAGAGTGAAGGGAGCCTCTGGGTTATGAATCTGTCCCTCCAGCATGTCCTATTTATTTCAGTGCTGAGGTTCAAGTCTCTTGAGCGCGTAGTTCGATGGGATTTGGATTTTCTGAGGTGCAGCATATCCATTAATTCCGGGTTGGACATGGCTTTATACGTCAGGCACAGATTGCCTCTGAACAGGCGGTATGCCACTGAGTAGAGCTGGAGTTTCTTTAACCGGGCAGCATATGGCATCTGTTTGAGCCCTTTGATCCTCTTGGTGAGGTACTTTTGGGGTCTTTCCAGTTGCTGCAGGTGTCTGGTAAGGTACATCCCAAAGGGGCATTGTACTCAATTATGGGCCTGATGAGGATGAGTAAAGAGGCACGATGGCGTCCCTGTTCTAGATGTGAATCCCTTCATGATTAGGTGGGCTATATAAAATGTTTTTCTAACCACTTTGGCCACGTGGTTGTCAAATGAGAGATTGCTATCAACTTGGGTCCCCAGGTCCCTAATTACTTCTTCTGTACTTAATGGATTACCACCTATGTGGTAATTTGTGGGCACTTTGTTTTTGCCAAAGGGGATGACTATACACTTTTTGGCATTTAGCTTGAGGCCATGGCTCTGGCACCAGTTGTCTGTTTCTATGAGGCCCTTTTGGAGGATGCTTGTGTCGACTGGAGAGTCGATTATGACGCCCAGTATGCAGTCATCTGTGAACTTGGTCAGCCACAGTCCTTCCGTGTTGGCCTGTACCTCCGAGAAATATATACCGAACAAGAGAGGTCCCAGGACTGAGCATTGTGGGACACCACTTGTAACTGGTTTGGAGTCTGACATGGCTCCAGCAATTCTAACCATGTGGGTTCTGTCCTTGAGCCAGTTTGCAATCCATCTAGTGACATAGGGGTTTATATTTAAGCTGGTGAGCTTATCTATAATGCCTGAGTGGGGTATTGTATCGAAGGCTTTTGCGAGGTCCAGGTAGGCTGTGTGGACCACCTTCTCCTCTTCAATGGCCTTGGTGACTGTTTCAAAGAAATCAACCAGGTTTAAGAGGCAGGATCTGCCCTTAACAAAACCGAACTGGGTAGGATCCAGTGTTTGTATGTCCCCAATATCTTTATTTATGAGGTCCATGATGATCCTTTCCATAGCTTTGCAGACCAAGCTAGTCAGGCTTATGGGGCGATAGTTTCCAGGATCTGTTGAGGCACCACCTTTATGGGGAGGGACCACTGTGGATTACCAGCCTCAAACAGATGCCCTATGCAGACCATCTCAAAAAACTCCAGCTTTACTCCATTGCATATCGCCTACTCAGAGGCAATCTCTGCCTAACATACAAAGCTATGTCAAATCCAGAGCTGCTGGACATGCTCCACTTAAAGAAATCCCAATCCCTCCAAGCTACATGTTCTAGGGAACGAAACCTTGTCACCACAATAAACAGAACATGCTGGAGGGATAGATTCCTGTCCCAGAGACTTCCCATACTCTGGAACAAACTACCTATCTATGTCAAACAAAGCTCTCCATTAGCACTCTTCAAGAAAAATCTTGATGATTGGATGGGAGATAGGAAATTCACCCCGGGGATCACTTCTGTGGCTCTGATCGACAGGGGCACAGGAAAATAATTTTCTTGGGTGGCGAAAGCCAGGGTACCGTTTGGCTAGGCTTATATAGGCCCTAGGGCCAGTAGCCTAGTACCTACCTATGAACACTAAGCCACGTTATCTTATGTTAATGTCCATAACAAAAGGGAATGCCTGCCGGACTGCCAAACTGCGTTAAAGAAACTTCACTATTTGGCTAGAACTTGGAATCACCTCAGTAAATATTCCACTGTAATCACTGCATTCTCCATAGCATTTTTAAAGGTTATACTGCTCCTCAAATAAGCAAAAACCCCATTCCAATGCAGCCAGACAGGGCACGCCATATACAGTAGCTTGGATAATTAGTACAAGATGATTATCTACAGTCTGGCTGCATTGGATTGGGGTCTTTGTTTACTTGAGGAGCATAATTATCTACAAAAGGCTCCGTTCAGCAAGCACTGTTACAAACATTATACTTTTTATATATGGCAGGCACAGGAAAAAAAAATAAATAAAACAACAAACACAAATCTTTAATTCTGACCAAAAAGTGGAAGATTAATTAACAGTAATCACATATCTGTCTTCTTGTTGTTGGGTTTCATCATCATGGGCCACAGTTCTTTCTTCAGTCAGAATGGCAATTTCTTTTCTTTTAACTCCCTGCCTGACTGACGTAATAGTTCAGCCTGGTCAGGGTTCAAGGGCAGGTCACACAGGTGTACAAATTGACAGTTAACTCCATTGTGTTATTTGTGTGACCTTACCAGCTCCCACACTTTTCTCAACTGACATATAATCATCTGTTGGCCAGACCGACATGAGCAGTCCTCCTTCCACTCCTCAATCGAGAGTGATCATTCAAGTTTGTTGTTTGAAGTCACAAGAAGAATTCAGGTCCATTGCTGTCAGTGCCATGGTGGTGGTGGTGGTGGTATATTAAATATATTACTGTCTTCTTGCAGGCAGTTGCAGCCTCTGCAGCCAGTATTTATCTATTTTTTGTTTGGTAACCGGGCAGGAAAGGCACTGGGTGAGGGTCTTGGGTTTAAGGCAGTGAAGAGGTTGTTGGGGAAACTTTTTCATTTCAGTGCTTGTGCATACATAGACAAAGTACTGAAGGGGGTCATTGGGGAAAATGTTTAACTTTTGTGCTTGTGCATATATGGACAAAGTACGTAAAGGATCCTTGGGGGAAAGATTCATTTTGATGTAATTTTGTTTTTACTCATACAGAAAAAAATCATTGGGGAAAATGATGTATTTTTGTGCTTGTGCATACATGGAAAAGTAATTAAGGGAACCCCGGGGGAAATGATTCATTCTGATGTCATTTGGTGGTGCTTGTGCATACATGGACAGACTACTGAGAGTGTTGTTAGGGGAAATGTTTCATTTTTGGTGCTTGTGCATACATGGACAAATCTGACTGAAGGGGTCATTGGAGAAAATGTTTCATTTTGGTGCTCGCGCATACATGGTACCAATGGATCCTTGGAGAAATTATTCATTTTGATGTAATTTTGTGCTTACTATACATACAAATGGACTACTGAAAAAGTCATTGGGGAAATGATTTATTTTTGTCTTTGTACATGCATGGGTAAATAATTAAGGGAACTTTGGGGGAAATGATTCATGTTGATGTCATTTGCTCCTTAATATGCATACATGGACAGGCTATTGAACAGGTCATTCCGGAAAATGTTTCATTTTGGTGATTTTGCATACATGGACAAACTGCTTAAGGGAACCTTGAGGAAATTATTCATCTTGATGCCATTTGCTTTTCATGCATACATGGTCAGACTACTGAGGGGGTGGTCATTTGGGGAACTGTTTCATTTTGGTGGTTGTGCATACATAGGAAACTACTGAAGCAGTCTTTGGGTTTATGGTACTACTACATGGCTTTATAGATTTATGCTGGACCCTTTACTATTTGGAATCTATTTCTCAGAGGTCTAGGCAAAGGGGCAAAAGAAAAATGGCCTGTGGGAACATGGGTATAACATGGCTAGCCTGGTAAAGGTCATATGACCATTAGCATAATAGCCTCCTATAAATCTGTGAACCCTCGATCCTATAACTTTGTTTGGATATTATTTGCAGCTTGCTGATTCTTGGTTTGGGGGCCTTTCTGTAAGAATGCAGTGTGAGAAGAGAGCAGTGTATTATAATATGTTAGTAGTTATGCAAAGTTTTTCTGTGTTGTGTGCACTTTTGTCTGTATTTTGTTGAACATTTCAGGGTTAGTAAACTTATTTACAAGGAATGCGATCCATCCAAGTTGGAAACTTCTGGTAGAAGCCTTATTGTGTTTTTTACCTAATTGGCCTAAGGGATTAACTGTATAAAAGTCTTTTCTCCTGCTGTGATAAGACTCACATTTGCGCATTGTGCAAAGTCAGTTCCGTGTGTGTGTGTGTGTGTGTGTGTGTGTGTGTGTGTGTGTGTGTGTGTGTGTGTGTGTGTGTGTATGTATGTGTATGCGTGTGTATATGTGTATATATATATATATATATATATATATATATATATATATATATATTGGTAGAAAATTCTAAATGGACTTAATTTCTAATTCTGTAAGAAATTTATGTGCAATTATCCTTAATGAAACTTAGCTTGCATCACACTGATGTGCCTGTAATGGTAGTGAATACCTTTAAAAAAATTGCTGTTTTTAAATCACTAAGTGCCCCTCTTGCCCCCCCCCCCCCAGGCTTCAACAGCTTCCGGCACCTATGTATTTACCAGGGGGTGGATGACTTCTCAAAGTTTAGTATTATGCATTTCTTGGAATTTAGTTTTAGTCCAAGGCATTTGTCTGTGTCAACCCTTCATGGGGAACATTTGTGTCGGTGTGGTGTTTAATGACCGCTCCTAATTTGCAATCATCTGCAAATTTAGTCAGCCAGAGACCATTGACATTGGCCATGACTTCAGAGAAGTAAATACCAAAAAGTACTTTCTGGGTCCTGTCTGTGAGACAGTTAGCTAGCCACTGGGTGACATGCGGGTTTGTACCTAACCTGTTGAGTTTGTCAACAATGCCCGAGCAGGGTATTGTGTCAAATGCCTTGGCCAGGTCAAGGTAAGCAGTGTGAACCATTTTGCCCTCATCCATTGCTTTGGTGACCTTCTCAAAGAACTCCACCAGGTTGAGTAGGCATGACCTGCCCTTTGAGTAGGCATGACCTGCCCTTGATGAAAGCAAAGTGGGTTGGGTCCGGTGTCTGGAGGTTTACTGTATCATTATTGATCATTTCCATGATAATTCATTCCATGGCTTTGTATATAAGACTGGTGAGACTTATGGGTCTGTAGTTTCCAGGGTCTGTAGATGGCTCACCTTTATGCAGAGGGATGACTGTTGCTGTTCTCCATTCATGAGGCACAAAGCCTGTTTGAAGGCTACAGTTAAATAGCAATTCCAGACTGCCTAATCGATTATGTTTCATGCTATTTAGAAGGCATCTTGGGATATTGCTTGGGCCCACTAATACAGTGTTTTTGGCCTTTGCAATAGCATTAAGGACCTATTCCCTAGTGATAGCAGGGGGAGTTATATTTGATGGTATTTCCCAACGGAAGGTTGAGGAGGAGAGAGGGGTAAAGTTGGAGCTGAATTTGTTGGACAGTAAGTTTACTATATCTTCTGGCTCAGTATAGGTGGCTCCATTTACAAGCAGTTCTGCACACAATTGTGTATTGACTTTGAGGCTGCGGACATAACTAAAGAATGCCTTGTGGTTGTCTTTGGCCTGGGAGGCCAATTTTACCTCAGATTTGATTTGGCAGACTTTATTTGTCCTCTGAGTTGCTTGTTTAGTTTGATGAGAGTGCTTTTATCCTGCTGGATGCTACACCTCCTAATTTTTTCCATGATTTTCTTCTTTTTGTTATACAGCCTATTGATTTTGTGATTCCACAAGGGTGGCTTATTTTTTGAGTTAATTCTTTACTTCTTCCTGGTGGGTACGGCTGCCTCTATGCAGCTATTAACATGCTTGTACAGGGTTTCTGTGAAGAGTCCTGCATAGCCAGCAGTGTTCTCAGGGTTTATAAGGGCTTCAAATTTTGCCAGGTTATGGCTTAATAGCAGGAAGCTAACCTTAGAGTAGTTCCTGAATATTCCAGGATTAGCTGGGGGTCTAGGATATATTTTTACTTCAAAGGAGACCATTTTGTGGTCTGACCTTACCAGAGAAGACATTACACTTTGGGATATGCAGCACTCTATCATATTAATGAGGACCAGATGCAGGATGGTTGCACCCCTGGTTGGTGTATGGACATTCTGGTCCAAGGAGTTTGTGCTTGCAAAATCCAGGAATCTCTGCGCCTGTATATTTGGTGTCATATGGGATTCCCAGTTAATACTGGGGTAATTAAAGTTGCCCATGAATATGGTATTGGGTTGGACAGTGAGTGTTTCCAGTAAGTTTAAATAAATGATATAGGTTTCCTGGGTCATAGAGAGGGACCTATAGCTTTTAAGAAAGTGGTATTGGATTTTGCCTATGATAATTTGAACATGGAGTAGCTCAAGTGCATTGTCCTGTTTGACCAGCCTTGAGATATATTTATTTCTGGTGTAAATCGAGACACCTCAACCTTTAGTCCCTGTCTGTGTAATAGCTGGTCTAAATGTGTGGAAGGCATTATAACCTTGCACTGTGGGTGTGCTCTGTGCAGCTGCAAACCATGTCTCAGTGACTGCACAGACATCAACATCCTCTAGGGTGAAGAGAGCTCCTAGAGAGAGGAGTTTTTTGTTTAGACTCCTAGCACTGAGCAGCAATATCTTTAGATTTTCTTGGTTTTGATTTGCTATGTCGAAGTACTTTCAGTTTGGCATTGCCTAAAAAAGGCAGTATGGGGGAAGGCAATGTTTTAGCTAATATTCGAAAGACTAGAGAGGAGAGGTGCAGACCATCCCTGGGAAAGCAGCATGGTCTGTTGACCATCTCCTTCTATGCTGACAAACATTGCACCCCCTTAGAATGACACCAGAAACTAAGCCAATTATTAAAGTCATTCATCTTTTGTCCGTATTGTGGCATCATCCTCGGGGAAGGAAAAGTGCTGCTCAATGCTAGGCTCATACCAGCCTGGAACACATATTCCAAGATCCATGATGTCTCCCTTCATATAGTCTAAGGAGGTACGTCTCAGGTCATTTACACTTACATGGACTATGATTGGGTCATACTGGTACTTGTGGTCCAATGACTTGAATGCATGCGTAATTGGCGGATCCTGGTTCCTGATAAGTCTGGGTTCAGTAAGGGCACATGAATAGCACTAATAAGTGCTAGTGGAACTAAGATGTGGGCTAGGGTATAAAGAGAGAAGGCCCTACAAACCCTCTTATAGCTAGGGAACTCCTGGGGGCTGCGAATGGAGATTCATGAGGAGCAGGCTGAAAACAAACACACAAAACTGTTGAAAAAGATATTTTCACCAAATGTCTTCTGGGGGTTTGAGAGGTCCCCAGTCAGGAATTCAAGGAAAATGAGAAAGTAGGGAGGAAGTAACGTGCTGCAGAACCAGAGCTGGGCAAGCCTAAGGAAAAGAGGAATATCAAATGCCAGGTTAGTCAGAAGATCGTGTGATGATTGTAAACAGGATTAGCTAATTATTGTGCTGATTATGGGGGTGAGCTACCTTTCCTGGGGGAAATGAGGAACACTGAAACCCCTTTTCCTGTACTAATAGTAGAAGAAGCAAAACCCTCTGTTTCATAAGAAACTAAGAAGAAGCCCCTTTCTAGCTGACCTTCAGGTAAGTCAACTAAACTTAAAAAGGCCCAGCGCGTGGATGACACTTTGAAAAGAACCAGGGAGAACATTAGTAGCATAGCAGGAGAGGAACATACCATAAATATCTCTATTTCCTATCCATGCCTTGAATTACTATGTAAGGAGACTAAGGAAAAAAGGTAGAAGTACATCAGCAACTGCTGGTACCCAGACCCTTCAGGAATGTAGCCATGAAGGTGGTACATAGTCACATACTTGGAGGATACCTAGGTGTGGACAAAACCAAGGGTATGTTTTTTTCCACATTTTATTGGCCATGTATAATAAAAGAAATTGAAAATTTCTGTGCAGGATGCCCTAAGTGTCAGAAAGCAACTCCAGTCCATGGTTTAGTAATTTTTTTTTTTATCCCTGTACCTTTAATACAGGTGCTTTTGAGTGGAGTGCCGTGGATATTGTCAGACCACTAAATAAATCCAATAATTCCTAGCAGGATATACTAGTAAGCCTAGACAACACCATTGAATATCCAGAATTAATCCCACACTGAAAAGCCAAAAAAGGGTCTGAATGGAGAGTTGATAAAAATCAGCAAACAAAGGAGACAAGAACTGCTGGAAGTGAATTCATCCTCAAATCTTGGTGAGTATCTTCACAAGGTGGATCCTGGTTTTACAAAATCTCACCAAGATGACACTGATAAATAAATTGTATTTTATATAGCATACATCATGGACAGAAGTAGGTTAAAATATAAAAAAAGACAGCTGGATGTACTAGTCCCAGGATAAAAAAAATGCCCAATCCAGATATTTGCACTGGTGTCAGGACTGAAAAAATGAGTGTAGAATCCTAAAGATAATACAATGGGGTTAGGCCAGGCTCATGGAGTGAATGGCCCCCTGTTGTAGAAAGAGAAGCAGTCCACAAAAAACACAAAAACTGACTGGTCCAAAAAAAGCCATAAAAATGATAATGTGGACTACTGAGGATACGAAAGAAATTATTTGTTACTATTATGCAAGCTCGTAATTTCTAGATGGAAGATATTCAATAAGATTAAGACAGAAATTAGAGGAAAGAAAAATGCTTGCACAAGAAATACTGCC
Source organism: Protopterus annectens (assembly GCF_019279795.1). NCBI lineage: Eukaryota > Metazoa > Chordata > Ceratodontiformes > Protopteridae > Protopterus > Protopterus annectens. The sequence continues at coordinate 375,467,910 of NC_056747.1, read as the reverse complement.
AAACGTTTCAAATGCAAATTTGTGTTCATTAATACAACAGATCCACAAAAAACATTATATAGACCAGGGAAACATGGGCCATTTGGAAAAAAGAAGTGACTGAGGAAATGTGAAAATATAAAGAACAAAACCTAGAGATTTTTGAAAGTTATAAAAAAGAAATATGGACGTGAGAAAGAAAGAGAGATCTAATATGGTGCAATGTTTATGCAAAGGAGAAAGGCAAACTAAATTCAATGGAAAAAAACAGCTCCAAAGATATTTGAAGAGAAATACAGGCAAAGGCACCTAGATATGGAAAATTTCACAATACAAAAAATAGAATCACAAAGGGGGAATGCAGAATAAAAGATTAGTAAAGCAGAAGTTAAACAAATAGAAGATGAAGTTATGGAATACCTGAGAAGTGAAGGATTTAGTGTAGAAAGTCTAACATAGGTTACGTCACAGCATGATGGAAAATGAACCCCCAAAGTAAGGAGAAACAGCTGGAGTGGGATGCATCTAAAGAAGAAATATGGACATGGGGAAAGAAAAAAAGATTTAATATTGTGCAATATTTTATCAAAGGAGAAAGAAAAACTGGAACTGGATATGGAAAAGTTCATAATACAAAAATAAGAAAATTAAGAGGGAAGTAGAAAAGAGAATTAGTAATGTAGAAGTTAAAGAAATAGAAACTGATGTTATGAATTTCACTTCTGGCATCACTTTCTACAGTATTCAGCTCAGAGAACACATGATCACAACATAGGGCTGTATGAGAGATAATGGGGATTTTTTTTTGTTTTGGTAGTAGGTTGGTTATGTGAAGGTCGTTTGAAGAAAATATCAGCTTTATAGACAAAGGCAGATGATTATATGACACATGTGGACATTACAGATAGCCCCCCCAAGCTAAACATACACCGCGTGGCACCCAACTATCGCTGCCGACCTGAGAAGACCCTCTCCTAGTGCGAATGCACAAACAAGCTTAAAGCATCTGATTTTAAAACAAATAGTTTAAAAAGTTACTTAAGGTAAAGAACTATCCTACCTAAAAGTGTTTTCTACTGTCTAGTGTTCTACTGCAGGAATTAGGCAGCAACAACTCTAACAGAAAACGGACTATATATTAAAAAACATTTTAGCAACCTGCTGTTAAACGAGGTTACCTTTAAGACCCAAGGAAATCCCTGTGGTGTAATCCCCGCTCCGCTTCACCCTCGCTACGCTCGGGCTCGCTCTGCACCCCTCCCTGCCCCCTATTCCTACCCGCCCCCACTACCTCTACATTTATTAGGTCATTAAGCCCATCCCCCTTACCACCACCCAATCACAACTGTCCCTCACCCTGTACCACTCCCCTCCATTTCTCTGCCTGTCTACACTACTAAGTCTACTCCCTCAGTCCGCCCACCCACTTAACTCTCCCATTGACACTCTCCCCTCCCACCTCCTAGCTGTTTACATACCAATTGTAACAAAGTAGTTCCCCCAGCTAAATCACTTATCAACCCCCCCCCCTCGCCATGGATAGAAACTCTTTTAGTACCTTCCCCCTCACAACATTACTCCTTATCTTACCCTATCTGTTAACAAGTTACGAAACCCTAGACCCAGCAGGTGCCTACCTCCCCAATGGTCTGACCTCCCTGCACTCCCACAATACCTCCAATCTCATTCCTCCCTCTCACTACCCTGCTATTAACTTGATCTCTAACAGTACCCACCCTACTCTCTGTTACCCGAAAACATCCTCAACAAGGGAACATCTTAAACTACTAATTAAACTCCAAAGAATACTTGATTATTTAAAAAAATCCTTAACAAAAGATGGTGATATCCACCCCAACCTAGGCCCTACTATTGACCTAGGCCCAAACTCCCTGAACGCTGCCAGAAGCCTAGCGGGCTCCCTCCTTATGCTTCACCTTAATCTAAGAAGTATCAATAATAAAGTTCACAACTTGCATGCTTTGCTTGCAACCCATTCCCCTGACATCATGTGTCTCTCAGAAACATGGCTCAAACCTAGCACTAAGGATGAGGAAATCATCCCACCTGGGTATAACATCCTCAGGGCCGATAGAATAACTAGAAAGGGTGGGGGAATAGCTGTCATGTTCAAGAACTCCTTGAACATCACAAGGAATCCACTCCAACCTCCAAAAGTTCATAACCAGGAACTGATTGCCCTAAAGTTATGCCTAAACAACCAAAAAAGTATTAATCTTATAGTCATCTACTTACCTCCAGGCAACAATGCTGAAAACCTAGAACAAACTCTTAGTTGGCTTACCACCTTCTATCCCCAAGAAACGATAATTTTAGGGGATGTTAATATTGACTGGTCTCTCCACTCCTCCCAACCAAATCCTCTTCCTATTAACTTACATGGATTCTCCCAACTTATTCTTTCCCCCACTAGAGTTGGACATGCCCAACAAAAGGAGAGCATCATTGACTGGATTCTTACTAACAAGGATCCTACCAACTATACCGCAGGGACCCCCCCCAATGACCTTAGCGACCACCTTATCACCTTTATTATAAAACACAAATGTCCAACTACAACCCCCCTAACCAAACTAGTTAGGAACAGCAAGAATTTTGTCCCAGACCAATTTCTTGCAGACCTCAAGGCATGTAACTGGTCCATCCTAAAAACTCTACCCTTAGATGAAAGTGTGTCATACTTTAATGACACCTTCCTCAAAATACTTGATTCTCATGCTCCTAAGCGACTCATTAGAACTAAGGAACGTATCGCACCTTGGCTAACTAAAGATACTAAAACTAAAATTAAACTCAGAGACCAGGCCTGGAACAAATGGAGAACCACAAAAGCCCCTCTTGATCGCATCAAGTTTCTGCAGCTTAGAAATTCAACCAAAGCAGCCGTTATGTCTGATAAAAAACAATATTTCTGTCACCTCCAAGACAAACATCAGAACAATCCTAAAAAATTCTGGGCTGGTTTCAATCACCTCCTTCATCCAGGCAAATCTACCACCCCCACCCCTGAAATACTCATGGATAAAGATCCAAGCGAAATAGCTAACTCTTTTAATTCTTTTTTTACTGAGACCATCCAGTCCCTCGCCAGTCAGCTTACTTCTTCCCCCTTGGCTGCAACCTCAACCAATGACCCAACTCAACCTGCCTTCAACTTACAACCCACCTCCACCTTCTACATTCGTACCCTCCTGAAAAAACTTAAACCAACCACCCTAGCGGCTGACCTACTCCCAGCCAAATACTTACAAATAGCATCTGATGCCATAGCCTACCCTGTATCAATCTTAATTAACCGGTCTATTTCCGAAGCCTCTATTCCCTCAATCTGGAAAATCTCTTATATCATTCCTCTCCACAAAGGAGGGTCCTCTACTGACACATCTAACTATAGACCCATAGCTATACTGTCTCCTCTATCCAAAATTATGGAACGCTGCATTCACAAGCAACTCATTACCCACCTCATACAAAATAATCTCCTGTCCAACACCCAACACGGCTTTCGCCCCCATCATAGCACAACCACTGCTCTCCTCTCCTTTGTTGATTCAGTCAACCTCAACCGGAATAACAAATTAATATCCTCTGCGCTCTTTCTAGACCTATCGAAAGCCTTTGATATGGTCAACCACAAACAGCTGCTCCACACACTGGAAACCTTTAATCTTAGCAAAACTACTATAAGTTGGTTTAATGCCTACCTCTCCGGTAGAAAACAGGCAGTACAATGGCAAAACAGGATTTCAGACCTACTCCCCACTAATATCGGTGTTCCCCAAGGATCTATTCTCGGTCCCCTTCTTTTTTCCCTCTTTATTAATGGTCTACACTCTATCATTCCCAAAGCCACCTGTATTCAATATGCGGATGACTCCACCCTAATCTGCGCCGACGACTCTCTCACCAAACTCCAAGTTACAACCCAAAACTGTTTTTCTATAGTCGAAAAATGGTTCTCAGATTTAAAACTCCTACTTAATCCAACCAAAACCAAATTGCTTCTATTCTTCCCCACTCCAGCTACTACGCACGGAATAGAACCTCCCTACACCCACAACCCAACCTTCGATGTGTCCTCTAATAATGGTATCAAAATCTATCCTGTTACCCATACCAAACTACTGGGGGTGACAATAGACCACAAACTTAGATTTGATATGCATGTCAACCAGACCATTAAATCACTCAACAAGAAACTTGGGTCCATGTATACAATAAAGAAATTCTTAACCCCGCACACCAAACTAACCATCGCCCGTACCCACCTCCTCTCCACACTCCTCTATGCCTCCCCGATATTCTCCTTCCTTCACAAGAAAGAGCTCAACAAACTATCCACTATCTATAACCACATAGCCAGATTCATTACCGGAATGCCCTACCGCACCCATCACTGCCTAAATCTAAGGACACTGGGATGGCTAGAACTGCCCAACATCCTCAAACTCAACCAACTTACTGAGGCATTTAAAATTATTAAGTATCCAGATAAAACCCCCTCACTGAACAATATACTTACCCCCTACTCCAACCTTACGTCCCTTAGGTCATCCAAAAGTATACAAGTGTTGACCATTAAATCTAACAACTCGGGTGGTGAAGCTCTATATGCCAATTCCATTGGCAAAGCCTGGAATGCCTTCCCAAGCAACCTAAGACTTATGACCACTCTGCACCAATTTAAAACTCACCTCCGAGCTCTACTAAAATCCCAATGGCTATGCCCATGCTCTAATCCAGACTAATAGCCCACGTCTCCGGCTCAACCAGGCCTACCCAAGCCTCCACCCAACCCAAAATCTTAAGGGCCCACTATGTAGTCTTGACAATCCATCTTTACTAACTTGTATCTCTTTTGTATTATATACACAATTACTTACTGCTTTATTTTGCATATAAATGCCAGTTTACTAACTTACTCTAGTTTTGTCACTGTATTTGTTTATGTATGTCTGTTCTTTGGAGCTTTTCTCCCCGGGCCTCCACTGAAAATGGATATGTATCCAGTTGGACTAACCCGGTCAACAAATGTAAAATAAAAATAAAAATAAATGAATTACATGCAAAGTGAAGGATTTAGTGTAGAAAATCCAATGGGGGTAACATCACAGTATGATGGAACAATGAGTCTATAAATTAAGGAGAAACAGGTGGAATGGGAAGCATCTGATCACTTGCCACATGAAGATACTGTGGAACTTTCAGTAGGAAACCAGTACAAAAGTTCAGTGCAAGGGAAAGAGCAGGAAGCAGTGGCAACTCTGATGGAGTCAAAGTTGTGGAGTGATAGGCTAGTGAGTTCCTATATAAAAGAGCAACAGATGAGGCAGGATGCAACTGAAGAGACTATATCACAGGAAGATGTTCTGGAACTTTCTGTAAAATGTCCGCAGGAAACAGAGAACAAAAAATGTGCCCTCGGTTTAGAGGAAAATGATCTAAGGGAAGAGTTGCTTGATTTAATAGACAAGAATAGACATATTAAGATCGATGAAAGAAATAGATTACAGAAAGTCAATAAGACCCAAAATGTTAGAAGTCTGACAAAACAAATGAACACAATAATAATCAAGACTATTAACATAAATACATGTAATATAAACAAAAGTAAATAGGATATATTACTATGCAACTAAATTAGTAATAGATAAAATCTTACCACAAAAATACAGGCAATAAGGGAAAGAAAGGGGAGAAATCAAATGCCACCATGGAAGCAATCAAATGCCACCATGGAAGTAATCAAATGCCACCATGGAAGTAATCAAATGCCACCATGGAAGTAATCAAATGCCACCATGGAAGTAATCAAATGCCACCATGGAAGTATACAATAGAGAAAACAAAGCAGTTAAGAGAAGAAGTGTCACTGTTTGAAGAATATCAAAGAGGGAACAGATCAACAAAAATACTTAGAAAGATAGATGTGATAGAAACAACAAGAAGTGATGGAACAGACCTTGCTCTACCGCATGGTATTGCAAATAATAAACTAACGATATCAGCACGGGCAGAAAAACTTATAATATATGCAAATAAATATACAGGAAAAGTACAAGATGATCAATTCATTGATGGTCAAAAAAAGTTTTATAGAGAATTGGGAAACGAAGCAAAGGGAATAGAATAAAAAACAGAAAAAGAAGAAAACAGTCATATGTTACTACCTGCTATACTTTTAATTGTATGTCTAAACCACTATGCTTATGTAAATATCTTATGCAATTATATGTTATTATCTGCTATATTTTATAACTGTATGTCTAAACCACAATGCTCACGTAAATGTCTTATGTATAGTATGTTAGCAATTGTTCTGAAGCTTTTCTTCCCAGGCCTCCGCTGAAAACGGAGAGCTCTGTCTAGTCGGACCTCCCTGGCAAACAAATGTAAACAGACACATTTTGTAGAAATATCTGTGAAGACCATGCAGAACATAACATGCTGAATGAATAGAGGAAGTAAAAGAAACAGTAAGTTCAAATGTACATGATATGAAATGGGATGAATTAACAGACAAAGAAACTGAAACAAAATAAAGAAAAGTAACAGATTGGAAACACCAGGCCCAGATGCGTTACCTAACTTTTGGCTAAAAGTATTAATATCTTTACACAGAGATTTAGCCCTGAGTAAGAACTGTTTATATGTGCACCTTGAACAGACTCCAGCCTGGTTAACAGAAAAAAATGGTGCTCCTGCTTAAGAGTGAACCTGCAAGCTATCCTAAAAACTAGAGACCAATAACTTGTCTCCCAACGATGTGTAAACTATATACTGGAATAGATGCCAACAAAAGTTTATAATCATTTAGAAAAAAAAGTCATGGCAATAGAACAAAAGGATAACAAAAGAAAGTCATATGGAGCAAAGGATCATTTGTTGTTAAAGAAAGTCATAATGGTGAATTGTAAAAAGGGGAAGAATCTAAGTATGCTGTGGATAGATTACAAAAAAAAAGCACTTGAGAGCATCCCACATTCATGAATAAAGGGGTGCTTACAGATATATAACATACACCCTAGACTGATCAATTACATTACAGTGTCCATGAAACAGTGGCAAACCACCTTGCAGCTAAGCCATGACAAAGGACAATGTATTATCCCAGGGATAAAAATTCAAAGGCGGATACTCCATGGTGACTCTTTGTCACCACTGCTCTTTTGTCTTGTCCTTATCCCATTAAGCCGCTTACTTAACAGATTACGCCATGGTTACAACTTATCTCTCAGAAAAAAAAAAACAAAGTGTAAAGGCTTCTCATCTTCTTTTTATGGATAATTTAAAACTGTATAGTTCATCAAATGAGGAGCTGAAAGCACAACTGGAAATGGTCAAAATTTTCTCAGATGATGTAAGAATGTCATTTGGTCTTGATAAATGTGTAAAAGCAACTTATAAAGCAGGTAAGCTGCAGCACCAAGAAAAAAAAAGCAGTTATGTTCTTACTATAATGTTCCATCTGTGTTGCCAATCTTCATTCATTCCTGAACTGTTGGGTCTCGGTTCTGCCCTCTGAACTGGCTCGACCATTTTATCAAGCTTGCGTCAGCCAGAAACTTTCAAGATAAGGCTACCCATAGTGCCTCTCTTCCCTTCCCTTCAGATTGAGTCTTGCCCATAGAATATGGAGAAAATAAGTGACAGCTTTGTCTGAACAACTATCCTGTCAGGATCCCAGGACTATTTCTGAACATCCAGGAGTCTTTGGATGGGGGTAGGAGGGTGGGATGTCAAGAATGAATGAATGAAGATCGACAACACAGATGGAACGTTATGGTAAGAACATAACTTTTTTATCTGATGTTGTCAATCTTCATTCTTTCTTGAATTATTGGGACAGAGTCCCTAGCTACTTTAAACCTTGGGAGGCCCTAGGGAAGGATGTTCCTAAGCACCATAGAGCCAAAGGATGATCTCCCCCTGGAGACTGAAGTAATTGTAATTAGTGATAAAGGTATGGGGTACCCCAAGTTGTGGCTGCTCATATGTCATCCATAGAAGCTCTGGAATGAAAGGCTACTGCAGTGGAAATAGATTTAGTAGAATGTGCCTTAACATTTGTTGCTAAGTCCATCTGTTTTTGAATATAAATAAAAGTGATGCAATCTCTCAACCATTTTGATAGAGTAACTTTTGAAACTGGTTTGCCAAGTCTAGTACCTGAAAAGGATAGAAACAGTTGGTCTGATTTTCTAAATGATTTAGTTCTATCCAGATAAAAATGTAATTGTCTGTGTCCATCTAACAAACGCAAGCAATATTCCCCCTTGTTTGATAAGTTTGGGAAGAAAACTGAGTAGGTCTCTAGACTGATTGATACTGGAGTCTGATAGTACTTTAGGCAGAAAGGAGGGATTAGTTCTAAGTGATACTCTCTCTTTGTGAAAAATGATATATGAATATTTCACACAAAGCCTGAAATTCTGATATTCTTCTGGCCGACATGGTGGCTATCAGGAATAAAGTTTTCCGAGATAAATATTTAATATCACACATAGCTGCTGGTTCAAAGGGCAGATGGACCAAACTTTGTAAGACTAGCGTCAAATTCCAAGGCTCAATGGGCTCTTTAAAAGGTGGTTTCAAATGCAAAACGCCCTTTAGAAAGGTTTTGCCAAGACGATGAGACATCAAAGAAAGGTCGTCGAAACCATTATGAAAATTTGAAATAGCAGCTAAATGAACTCTAATAGCAGAGGCAGAGGCTCCCGATTGGAACAAGGTTGATAAATATTCTAATACTTTGTCAACTGAAGTTGAAAAGGGCTCAGTTTGTTTTTCCAGAGACCAAAACACAAATCTATTCCATTTACTAAGGTAAAGTTCCCTAGTGGATGGTTTATGAGAAGCTAGAAGTATCTTTTGTACTGGGGAAGACAGGTTATTTTACCTGGCAATTACTGAAAGTGGAGAAACCAAGTTGTCAGCTTGAGACTTTTTAAATTGGGATGGACTAGTCCCTGTGGGTGAGACAACAGAGTCCACGGGCGGTGAACCAGGTGAGGCCAGAGAAAGCGAAACCAGACTTGACGGGGCCAATAAAGTGCAATGAGGATCACTTTGCTTCTCAACCGTTGGGCTTTCTTCAAAAACTGGGGAATTAGGGGAATTGGTGGGAAGGTGTAAAGTAGTCCCTGGGGCCAATCGTCTAGGAGAGCATCTCTCAGGGACTTCCCCTGAGGGGGGATTAGGGCATAGAAGCTGCTGCACTTGTGGTTTGTGGGAGAGGTGAACAGATGAAATCAAGGCTGACCCCATTGATGAAAAATCTTCGCCGCCACAATGTGATTGAAAGATCACTCGTGAGGCAGGAGAATGCATCTGCTCAGTTTGTCTGCAGTCACGTTGGAATTCCCTGGGATGTGCATTGCTATCAAAAAGCGGTTGGAGGCAATCACCCATTGCCAAACTCTCAAGGCTTCCCAACATAAAGGGTAGGATTTCCCCCCTGTTTGTTGATGTACCAGACCACTGACATGTTATCTGACTGAATAGCAATTATCCCCAAAGGGAGGGTGGATTGAAAGGCTTGCAACGCTAGGAGCACTGCCCTCAGTTCTAGGGCATTGATATGCAAACTGACCTCTAGAGGAGACCAAGTGCCTTGGACTGTCTTTCCCCGAAAATGCCTCCCCACCCCATCAGGGAAGCATCTGTGGTCACTATGGCCTTGGGCTGAGAGGGTGAGAAGTGGTGGCTCCACCATTTTTCTTCTTGCTTCATCCACCAAAGTAAATCCTGCTTGCAATGGTTGGTTATGCAGATTGGGTGTGACATTGAATGTGTTAGCAGAGACCACTGTGACACAAGGAGCCACTGAAGCAGCCTCATATGGTATCTTGCTAGAGGAACTAGGGGGTTTGTTGCTGCCATAGACCCAAGAAGTTGTAAAACCAGATGATCCAGAACTTTGTATTGAGAGAGTATCAGTTGGAGCTGCGACCTCAGCCTTATCAGTCTGTGAAGATGGAGAGCGGCCATGCAAGATCTTGTGTTTAATGTTGCTCCAATTAATTCTGTCTTGTGTGGGGGATAGTTTGGGACTTTTCTCTATTTATTGAGATGCCTGGGAACTTTGCAAGCCTCAGAATGGAGTCCAAGGTGGAAAGCAGTAGATGTCCACAGGGGGTGGTGAGGAGTCAGCAGTTTAAATATGGAAACACCAGGAATCCTTGTAGCCTTAAGCTACCACTGCTATTCATTTGGTGAACACCCTGGGGGCTGTGGTGAGACCAAAGGACAGTGCTCAAAACTGGTAATGACTGGCTCCCAGGCGGAAGTGGAGATATTTTCTGGAGCACTTGTCCATTTTTATGTGGTAATACACATCCTGAAGATCTATAGAGCACATCCAATCATCTTTCTCCAGAAAAGGAAGGATAGACTGAACTGGGACCATCCAGAATTTTGTCTCTTGAACAAACTTGTTCTGTACACTGAGGTCTAAGACTGGCCTCCAGTCCTCTGTCTTTTTTGGCACTAAAAAGAATCTTGAGTAAAATCAGGATCCTATTTGGTCTGGTGGGACTGTTTGGATAACTCTTTTTTGAAGCAGCTTTTGGATTTCTAGTACTGCTATATCCATCTGACTGGGTGGAACATCAGGTATTCACCTTGGTGGTCTAGGATAAAGGTTGAAGGGGCTATGGTAACCGCTGGTAATTATTGTCTGCACCCAGGAATCTGATGTCACTGTGAGCCAGGTTAGATGGTGCAGAGAAAATCTTCCCCTGAATGCCTCCAGAGGTAGGCAATTGGGCCACTGCTCAGGAGGGCTGGTAGGGTTGTCCAGAGACAGAATCTCTGGAACCCTGGTTACATGGTCCCCCTCTGCCATGGGAGGGGCATCTTCCCAAAAAGTTCCCCCACTGCCCCGGGGAGAATACTTGCCACATGTGTCCCGAAAAGGTCCTTGGGACTTCTTGAACCACATCTTTCCACTCCTCTGATTCCTGGAGTAAGGTCTTTGAAGCATGGAAAAATTTACCCCCACAGCAGAAAGGGCCTTTACATCCTTCTCACACCTGGCTAATGTGTCTCTGACTTTTGGGCCAAACAATGAGGTAACATCTACTGGAGCATTGATAAAGGAAGAATTGAAAGGGTCCGCAAAGTCACATAAGTGCATCCAGGTGTGACTCCTAATGGGAATGCCTGTACCCGCTGCCCTGGCCATCCCTTTGACTGTGTGCACAATAAGCCACATGGACAAGATGCATATTGATTCAAGAGTCACAAGCTGGGAGGCAACCTTATCACTTACCTTGTCAGACACTGCTCCTGCCAAGGTCCCTGAAAGCTCCATTATCAGGTCCCTTTGAAGTCGTGTGAAATGTGCCAAAAAAATTCAACAACCACATGGCAAAGGTTGTTGAAGCATAGTGCCACTTCCCAAATCTGTCCATCGTCTGAGACTCTTGGTTTGGGGGATGGACAGCAGGACTCTCTTCAGCGAGTTCCTTTTTTGTGGCAGCTGCCACCACCATAACATCTACTGTTAGACCTTTGGACCAGTGGGGTTGATCTTTGTGTGCAGACAGAATTTTGTTCAGTCTCTGGGAGATTGGCTCTATAGTGTCAGGGACCTTCCACACATGCTGCATGATGAGCTTGACCAATTCATCAGCAGGTGGGGTCACCCAAGAAGTAGAGGGTCTGGCAAAAAAAGCCTGCAAGAAAACAGATTCCTCGGGGGAAGGGTTTGTTGACTTCCAATCACCCTTCTGTTTTAAGATTTCCAGGATGTTTACAAAGGAGAAGTCTTCAAGGGGCAACCGTGGGGACCCTTCCCTTTCATCTTAATCTGTATCCTCAGTGACAGATCTTTTTGGAGAATTTAGGTGCTTCCTCTTGCATGATCTCTTACTTATGACTCCTCAGGGGGGAGGTCTGAGGAGGAATCCAAAGAGAGGGTACCCTGCAGCAGGGTTTCTTGCTGCTCTTGTGCCTGCTGCCCTGATGTAGCAGATTGTGACAGCTGTAAACCAGAGGAAACATAGATGTGACACTTTGATGGGGATGCTGCCAACTGTAAGCCTGCTGAGGTGAGAGCTCTCTCCATAATCTGGAAGGCAGGCCCATCCACAGAGGGATGGGAGCCTGGAACTGGGAAAGACAACCTCAGAACTGGGGTCACATCCCATTCTGATGAGCCCAACTCCAGAGAAGGAGCCGTGAGAGGACTTGGAACTGTGAGAGCACCAGGAAAAGTAGATGGTGCCATGGAAAAAAATCAGAGCCGAACTAGGGATCCTGGAGCCAGCATCCAAGCCACAGTGCTGCGGGTGGGTCAGCTCCAACAGAGCTACCAACCACAGAGTCGGTTCTATAACCAAGGTGAGGTCCACCATCAGCACAGAAGTAGTTGGTGCCGGAAAAGTTGAAGTTGAGGGCTCTAAGACCTACGGAGAGGTTGAAGGAGGAAGATAAGTAGGAATCCTTGAAGAATAGGCCTCAGATCAAGATGGGAGAGAGGGCCTAGATGGGGCAGGAAGACCTCTGGCTGACAAGAGCTGATCCCCTAATCTGACTACATCAAGCTCTGAATGGTTCCTGGTGGAATGGATGGACATCCCCATGGGTGATTCCAGGTGTTCAACAAAGGGAATCAATTGTTGACCAAGGAAGGAGCCAATAGATGGGGATTGCCTAGTCCTGGGTAGGGATTCAACCTTTGGCTGACCAATAATTTGTTTTGGAGGGGGGGACTGGGGAAACTATTGTTGGTGCCAAGAGGGTCATAGGTTCTGATGAAGGGGTCGGTACCAAGGTAGCTTTTCTAGGTTCAGTAGTTGTTGGCACCATGGGGGAAGTTGCAGGCTTTGGTGCTGAGGCAGTATCAGGTGTTGACTTTTGAATTTTAGGCCTCGGTTCCGAGGTATGAGAAGAGACCTGGTCCTTGGAAGATTTAGATTCCTGGGATTTAGGAGATGCTGGAACAGAGTGGCTTCTCTTTTTTTACTCCTTGTTGGGAGACTTTGATGTCTCCGCCTCAGACAAAGCCTCACTAAAATGACATTTTAGCAGCCCTTTGAGGATTAATTTGTTGTGCCTCTCTGCAAGGGTTTGAGCACTGAAACCCTTGCAGAGTTTACAAAGTGATTTGACATCTAAATGTGGCACCCCCAAACAAATGACCCCATCCAAGTTGGGCATCTTTCTGCCACATCTATTGCACTGTTTGAAACCAGTGGTTCCTTTATGCTTCTCAGCCATTATCTAAATTTTTAAATGAGAAGACACTCTCACAAAAACAACTTATTCACACACACACACACACACACACACACACACACACACACACACACACACACAGAAGAAGGAAGAAACAAGGTAAAGAAAACTTTTTTCTTAAAGGGTCATACCAGCAATGGTAATGAAAGAAAATTTCTCACAAAGGGTAAAGGGGAGAAGGGGAATACCAATGATGGTATTTACAGATTTGCCAAAGGTAAGAGGGAATGGAGGGGCCTATACCAACAATGGTACGAGAGTAAATGCCGATAAGGTAAAAGGGAATAAACAGCACTCTCACTCAACCAGACAAATCAGTAAGTTAAAAGAAATCAACCAAATAACTAATTTAGAGTTAAGAGACAAAAATTGTAAGAATATATATGAAGAAAAGGTTAGCACTTAATTGAGAGCATGGCTGATGCGTTTGAAATTCTATGTGGTAAATGAGATCTGAAGGGAAGGGAAGAGAGGCGCTATGGGTAGCCTTAGCTTCAGAGTTTCTGGCTGGCGCGAGCTTGATAAAATGGCCGAGCTGGTTTCGAGGGCAGAACCAAGACCCAACAGTTCAAGAATGAATGAAGACTGACAACATCAGATCATTGGTTTTGGAAAGGAATGCAATATAAAAGAACTTGAGCAAAAGGGTGTGTATAAATATTTGGGAACTGATAAAGGATCAACAGAAAAATAAGAACAAATGCAAACAAAACTCAGTAAGGAATATTTTAGAAGACTAAAATTAATACTGGAAATAGCCCTGACATCTAGGAACAAAGTCCAAGTTCTAAACCAATTTGCTCTAACTGTTCTAACTTACAGTTCTGGGGTGATTGAATAGCCCCAAAGGTATTGGATCAGTTGGACAAGAAAACAAGAAAAATGCTTCACACTTATCAGATGATATATAAAAATCAGTGTATACCAAGATTATATAGTCCTTGTTCTGAAGGAGGGATGGGCCTCCTCAAAATTAACTAGATGTATAGATTTGCAATCATAGGACTGCATACATATCTACTAACCTCACCAGATTCAAACATAGTGAAAGTTTTAAAACATGAAGAGAACAAGTCTAAGATGACTTCCATGCTCAGTTTAGCAGAAGCATATCGGTGTCAAGCAGGAATGGAAATCAAACCACAAGTAGACAAAAGTCAGGCAGCAACTAAATGTGCCAAAAGCAAAAGAACTAATTTAAGGAGAGGGATCAGATGATAAGGCAAGAAATGTGGAGAAGGCATAAATATAGTTGCAAGTACAGAAAACTCATAGAACAACCTCATGTCAATCAGGATCTGATGCAGGAATGGTTTGACTTTAAACCAAAAGCTGAAAGGTTAATATTGACAGTCCAGGATAGTGGACTACATACACATTAGTTTACAAAGTCCTTTGAACATGTGGATGAAACAGAGAAATGTAGGTTCTATAAAAAAAAAGAATTGGAAAGATTTGCACATCTTGTTGATGGGTGGGATACACTTATCACAGAGGACCTGTAGACTGAGAGGCATAATAATGTGGCAAGACTGCTGCACTGGGCATTGTGCAAACACTACAATGTATAAGTAGCTGAAAAGCACTGGAAACATGAAATACAAAGCATTATAGAAAATGATGAAGTTCACATCACATACGATCAGTTCAAAATCTAGATGCAAGAAAACCAGATATAGTAGTCCATGAAACGAAGACAAAAGTAGCATTGATCATTGAATTTGCTGTACCCAGTGATTACAGTGTTTTACTTACAGAGAGACACAAAGTTATGAAATACCAGGATTTGTCGACAAAAATAAGGGCAATGTGGAAGGAGGATAGCCAGACAGTTCCAACAGTAGTAGGAGCAATGGGTCTCATAAAAAAGAATTTACAGTCATATTTAGATATGCTAACAATGCATGTAATTCCATATGAATTGTAGAAAGAGTCAGTTCTGGACACTTTGTGGGTGCTGAGAAGAGCATTTCTGGCCAAAATCAAAGACGGAGACAACACTAATACTGATTCACAAACTGTAATCATAGTTTGACTCAGGAACGGGGTCCATTCCCATCATTGTATTAGAAACACAAACAACTTGGAGAAATTCAACTGGCAAAAGTCAATGCTAAAGCTATAGTGAGAGAGATAATTCTATTGATCTATAGGGTAGGGATAGGGTAGAAGATATTTATCAAACTGGAGACCTCATTATGTCCAAATTATGCACCATTCGTGCCAATATTTTAAAATAACTCAAAACTTCAGTGCATCACCTCCCACACTGATGCCCTAGTGGAATGTTTCAACAGGTTTTTAAAGTCCATATTAAAGGCGGTCAGAAAAAAATTGGAATCAACGTCTAACTTGCCTCCTTTTTGTCATTGAGAAGCATCACGGGCAAAATGAGATTTAGTCCTTTTGAACATCTGTATGGCAGGCAGCCTAGGGAGTTGTTGGAAATCCCCAGAGACATGGGAAGAAGAAAAGATCTGTTTAAGAGTATAACTGGAGTATTATACTACCCTCCATGACAGATTAAAAGCAATAATGCCCATTGTCTGAGAGCATATAGAAAGAACCCATGCCTCCCCAGGAGGAATACACAATAAAAGTGCTAGAAATAGAGAGCTCTAGGCCAGGGGCTAAATATTAGTCTTAGTTCCTTCCACCAAGAATAATATTTTAGCCAAGGGGTAGAGACCTTCTGAGGTAATAAAGAAATGCAGTGGTGTGAATTACAAAGTCAGGCAGAAAGGAAGGAGATGCCATGAAACAATTAATCATCAGTGGCACAACAGGTAGCACACTTGCCTTTGGTACAGAAGGCTGTGGGTTCTATTATCGCACCAGGGAGAGGGATTGCTGATGCTGCAGTGCAGTGGAAGGGAGTGCTGCACTCCTGAGTGTATTGTCCTTTGGATGAGGTGTTAAACAAAGGCTCCATCTGCCTTTGTTAGTGGTTGCTAAGGTTGATGTAAATTATCCCATGGCACCTATAGAAAAAAGAAGTTCCCCCATTCCCTAGCCAAATTTCCCTTAGTAGTATGAATACCACTTTGGGTCTCTCCTGAAAAGAGGCTACTAGCCTAGTGGGACTAATCTGGTCAACAAAGGATAAATAAAAATAAAATGTGAATGTGCTGAAACCATGGAGGCAAGTAGAGACAGCAGTGGTAAGTCTGTCATCCAAAATCAGAGAATCAGATAAGGACATGAGACTATTGTTTATACCATAAGTTCTGATGGATAATATTTTATTAAAACCTCAGGAAAAAAAGGAGGTACAGGAGTTTTTTGTATGGAACAAAGAAAAAGTGTACCAGCGATACAGAACGTCGGATATCGCTCACTCCCAACACAACACCACTCCAAAAACTGCCTCCGCTTGCAGAAATGAAACCAAATTCCACTGTCCGTGGCTCAATAAAAATATCACTGCCCGTAACTTGAAATAAAAGTACAAATGTACACTTATACGTATATATTTATAATTATATATATATATATATATATATATATATATATATATATATATATAGTCTATGTCAGATGATCGAATTTTCAGAAACTTGAAATTCATACCATGTGATCAAGTTTTCTAAAACTCGAACATCAAAAAAAAAAAAATCAACCCCCCCCCACGAAAATCTACCTTTTTTATGTTTTTTGCAGGGGGGTACGTTCTCCACATCCTCTGCAAATTATATGTAGCAACTCCGATATCGCACTACAGTGATGAAAAGGGTAAATTTCCTGATCCGCACTGTACCATAATCTCCATTCAAAAGCTTTGGGTTTTCAAAAACTCGATCATGTGGTCTCGACCGTATGAATTTTGAGTTTCTCAAAACTCAATCAAATGATAGTGACCCATATATACATAATTGTGGATCCATGTTGCTTTGTCATCATTCCAAACATTGAACCACATATTGTTAAGACCGTTTGACTGAAGTTACCGAAAGTCATAAACAACAATAATACCCAAAAACTGTATTTTTGCAAGGGGCAAGCCCCCCTTGCAGCCCCCCATGTTGGGAGCTGCTCCCACCATACACCCCTGCTAATTATATATACCAACTCCAAATCACACTACAGTGAGGAAAGGGCAAATTCCCCAATCCCACTGTATTGCAATCTCAGCACAAACAATTTGATGTTCTGTAAAATTGATCATATGGTCCCAGCCATATGTGGTTTGGTGTTCTGGAATGCTGAAAAAACAACGTGGATCGATATAAATTTATAGAGGTTCTACAATAATGCTGCAATGCCATCAAGCCCATATTACAAATACTTTGCAAATATTTCTTGTAATTTGCAATGTGATTACATAAATGATTGAATTAAAGGAAAGTGAGGTAGTATGATTACAAGTAAATGAACAATAAAAATCTGTTGAAAAGAGTTTTCTGCAGGGATGTAAGCCTTCTCTGCCCTCCACACTTCCCTTACTCATCACTTTGAAGTCATCACAGCTCACAGAAAGAGTGATTAGTAACTGCAGTGTAACACCTATATTGTTCTTATTTTTGGGGGATGCGAGCTTGGAGAAATTAAAAAGCACATTGCATGTGCTAAAGTATTATTTATTTATTGTCATTTGATTACCAGGAATGTTCAACTGGGTAGGAGTACATTTTCAGCGGAGGCCGGGAGAAAAAAGCTCCAAAGTATTACAAAACATTTTAATAACAATAATTTTACAGTCTATAGCAATAATACAAAAAAAATACAGTTTAAATAATTATACCAAATAACATAATCGGAAAACATGGGCAGTCATGGTGGTGCAATGGTTAGAATTGCCACCTCACAGCAAGAGGTTCTCCTCTTAGATTCCCGCTTCGGATGTCTTTTGTGCAGAGTCTGCATGTCCTCCCTGTGGTTATGTGGGTTTCCTCCAAGTGTTCTGGTTTCCTACCACAACCCAAACACATGCTGCAGGAAGATTGAACTCTCTAAACTGGCCCTAGGTGTGGATGTGTGCATGTGTGCCTTCTGTGGAAGGTTGGGTGCCGGGCTGGCAACTTGACACCGTAAAACTCCACTACCAATCGCTCTGCAGAACGTTGTTCGACTGTGGTGACCTCTAATGGGAAAAGCCAAAACAAGAGGAAGATGAAGAAGATATAGTAGGAAAACATCAATTAAGAATAGATACAGTTATAACAGAAACATCAGTTAAGAACAGATATAATAAGACAGTGATTTAACAGTGAGAGAAATTTAGCCAGTTTATAGGGAAATAAGATAAGATTAAAGCTAAGTTAGTATAACAGAAACAGGAATTGCAGTATGAAGTGGGAGAAAAGGAGGCTTATGGTATATTTAGAGAGAAAGCTACGGAGAAGAAATTGATAGAAGTAAGAATACAAAAGTGAGTGAAAAGGTGAGAGTAAGGAGATGTAAGCTATAAATAGGTATTTGTTCACGTTTAGGGATATAGTTTATCCTGGTCTTGAGCAAGAACAGATCCAGCTTTTGAATAGAAAGTCTTTCTGAATAGTTTTGAAGGATGGACGGGAGGGTAGTGACCTGATGGATAGAGATAAGGAGTTCCAGGACTTAGCAACATGGTGCAAGTACAGACAATGCCCAGCAGATTTGATAGGTCTGTTTTTGGGTCAATTGATCGTAATGACCGACTAGGAACATAGCTGTGTAGAATGGTATTTAGTGCTGGAGGAGTAGATGGATTATAGATAATTTTATAGGTGGTAAGAAGCTGTCCATATGTTAGTTGATGTGGCAGTTCTAACAAATTTGGGCTTTCTTGTGCTACACAGTGGTAGGTTCTAAAAGGATATTGGCTGCAAATTTAGCAACTTGTTATAGCATTGTTAAGGTTTTGATTTTTGTGATGCCTGAAGGTTAGTAAGGTTGGGAGCAACATAAAGAAGTGTGGGGAGGAGATAAGTAGTGGCACGTGCAGCTTTAGCTGCATCACTGAGAAAGTTTTTGGCTCTATAAAGCATCCCTAGTTTTTCATGAGCTTTTCTTATTCAGTTTTGTACATGCAGGTCAAATTTAAGACTATCGTCCACTATCATCCCTAATAATTTGCTGAGAAAAGTGACTTCACTGGTTGAATTATTAAGAGACAGGACTAAATTTTGTTTTTTGCTTTTTTCCATGGGAGAGTGATTTGAGGAAAATGTATTATTATGTTTTTGTAGGGTTGAGCATGAGTTATGAGTTACAACACCATGTTTCAGTTGCTGTTAAAGCTTCCTGAGTAATTTTTTGGAGGTGTGCCACATTGTCAGATGTGCAAATGAGTGTGGAGTCACCTGCATACCTTATTAGAGAGGCCTGTTGTATGGATGTGTGGAGGGTGCTGGTGAGAATGTTAAAAAGGGACTAAGGATAAAGCCTTGTGGTACACTGGTGGTGACTGGGAGGAATGGATTTGGGGTGGAGTGCCATTTTTACCAACAGATACCTGTTGGACAGGTAGCTTTTGAAGCACAGAAGGGCGGGCTGAGAGAGGAGTGGAAGTAGAAGTTTGCTGTGACAAACTGTCGTGAAGGCGTTAGACAAGTCCAGAAATAAGGAGGAGACTAGTTTGCCATTATCTCTAGCTTTATTGACAGTATCTGTATAGGTTAGAAGTGCAATGTTAGTACTATGGGAAGGATGGAAGCCATGTTGATTTTGAATACATTTTTCAAGTATTTTGGAGATGGGGATAAGGTTGTTATAGATCTTAAGTTAGTGATGTCTGTAGAACTTTGTCCTTTGTGCAGAGTGATAATGTGTGACTTTTTCCAAAGAGAAGGACTGTGGGATTCCAGGACTGACCTATTTATAAGGACTGAGGCAGGGTAGGCAATGCTATCAGCTACTATTTTAAGGTATTCACTTGGAAGGTCATCAGCTAAAGTAGAACATGGTTTGAGTTTGTTTAAGAGTAGATTTATATAGAATGTGGGCACAGGTTTGAAGGTGAAAGTGGATGCAGTGATACATGGCTTCTGGCAGGGTTAGGATTGGATGCTGGGCAATCCTTGGTTAGAGATGCTATACTATCTGTGAAATAAGAGTTGAACTGTATTGCAGTTTTGGGTGATGAGCTCTTAGGAGAGGGGTTAGTGTTGAATTTTATGGCTGGGATGGAAGACTGCTTTAATAGCTGTCCAATTTTTTTTAGGATTGTGTTTACTATTATTCTGAAAGATATTACAGTATAGTTTTTTTGTTTTCATTAAACTGATTTTTTTGTACAATTGCAAAGCATTTTGAAGCTTTCAAGATATTGTGGTGTTTTATATTTTTGCCATTCTTTCCAAGCTTTTTCTCTATCCTGCATTACACTCTACTTTTTTTGGATGTCCAAACTGCATTATTTGTTTGTAGTCTTTTCCTTTTAGGAGGTACAAGGCTATTTAGGATATTCAGGAAAGTTGTACTGAATTCATTTACAGTATCATCTAACATGAGGAGTTTTAGGAAGTTCTACTTATTAGATTATAGGTTAGCAATGGACATGTCTGGGTTAAACTTGGAAAGGTTGTATGTTGTTTTATAAACATGCCGTTTAAGTGGATGTGTGAGATGTCTGCTTGTATAGATTTGGAGATGATCATTAATAGAGTCAGACATTGTACCTGAGGTGTTGTATTTGCTAGGATCTTATACTAGGATCCAGTCTAGTAGGGAATTTGATGTCTTGCTAGAATATGTGGAGCTATTAATTAGCTGCGTGAAACCAAATAAGTTCATGCTAGATGTAGGGGAGTTAGAGTTTATGTCCAACCAATTAACATTCACATCAGCTGGTAGTATTATTTCTTGTGGAATTTTTATGGATATCCACTGTAATTTCAGGAAAGTAATAAGAAGCTCTGCTGAACTGAATTTTGGTATTGGTTTGTTATGGGGGAATGTGGTAGTTTTTGGGAAATATTAAAGCAATACCACCTCCTTGCCTCTTTATATGACCATTATGGATGATATTATAGCTGGGAAATGTAATTTTAGAGTTGTATATGCTGGGTTTAAGATAAGTTTCAGTTACAGTGAGATTATCTGGCTTATCTCGGGTAATCCAGGCATGTATTTCAGCGATTTTATTTCTTAAGCTTCTAACATTTATGGCAACAAAAGTTAGTTTACCAGGGTTGGGTGTTGACCGTTATAGGGTTAGAATAGTGTGCAGAAGAGAATTGTCTAGATATTCAATGTGATAGGTGGAGCCAGGATTAGGTTGAATGTCTCCTCCTAGAAGGATTTTAGTATATTGGGAAACTATTGATACTTGTTTTTTGGAGAGCAATTTTCCACTTAATTTTGTTTTTGCTTTCATTGAAATGGAGTTAATCAGTCTATATTTGGAGTAAAGATAAGGGATGTCATTAAATAGGTTTGGTTTGATGTGTGGATAGTGTAGGGAGGAAGTATGAATAGGTGGCTGGGACAGAGTTGGAAATATGCTGAGAGCTGTTATCTGTATGTCATAGTTGGCAGGTAGTTGGGAAGTAGGGATTAAGAAGGGAAAAGAAGTTGCAGTGTAGAAGGATATTTAATGATGGAGAAGTCTGAAAGCTGATAAAGGGTAGGTAGGAAAGAAGTATTTTCTATAAAGGAAAAGAGAGAGGTTGTCCTAGTATCCTCTCTGGAATGTAAGAAATCGGGGGGAGGGTTAAAAGGCTAACATATGAGAATGTAGATAAAATAGGAGGAAGTGAGGGTTTATTTGAGAAATGTAGATGACACAATGTAGAACTGATAGCTGCTGATAGGGAGGTGTGTAAGTATGAATGTTTATAGAGCAAAGCAGTGTGAGAAGGAGAAAGGTAGTTGGGAAGGGTCCTAAAAGATTAAATGGAAGTTAGGAATTAGGTAAAAAGAAACAGGAGTGTTTGTATGATAGTTGTAAGGTTGTTTGGGAGGGATAGGGAATAGCAGTCACAAGTAGGACAATAGAGTAAGAGGGGGTAGTTGGGCATTGGAGGTAGGGTAGGGGGCTTCCACCCTCAGGTCAAATTATAACTGAGGGTAATCAAAATACAAAAAAGTATTGCTTCTCTTTGTATGCAAACAGCAACATATAAGCAACTACTGCCTCAAGAAACCATGTTTGAGCATCTCTAATACATGCAGTAAAGCTAACTGTACATATATGTGGAATATGTGGGTTCCGGGGGTTGATATCATTTTTACTTATACTACAAGGGAGTATAAATCTCATTCATGGCAGTCCAGCAGTGACGTACATACTACAAGTACCCTGTAGTACAAATAAAATGATATCAAATTCCAAAAATAGCACTCATAATATAGGCACCTGGATAGTAAACATGTTTTGTACCGAGATACAGGCAGAGTAATTAATGACTGTTTCTCTGACAGCAAACCAGTTTAGTGAAAGTGTGAGAAACATTCAAACTGGAGTGTAGGGTCTTTGCCATCTGCACCCTTTTCCTAAATGTAGTCACCTCCACTGTCACATCAGATCCTGGGAAAAGAGCAGTTTTCTTAAGCTGAGCTGTTCATGAAATGGCCATTGATCACTCAGACAAATTAACACTTTGATCTCAGAATGCAGATTCCTGCTTTCAACTTTTGGATGGCGAATCTATTCTGATTGTAGAGGCACTAATAAAATATACTTATGAATGCAAGAGCATTGATTTGTCTGTCTTTTGATCCTGGTTAGAACATAATGACTATGGATATAAACAAATATTTATATCAAAACAACAGAATTAATAAAAATGAATGTTGTGCACAAACATCACAAAAGCTGTTTAGTAACGTACATTCCAGAGTCATGATAATAATGCCCCTTTATGAAAGGACATCTAAAAATAAAATCTTTAGACACCATGCACCTAAACACAGAATTCAGAACTGAAGAGTAGTGCTTAATTCATAATTAAGATGATAAAAGATTACCAAGTGATGCCACCAAGGCCGTTACTGAATATTCAAGTCTAGATTACAGTTCAGTCCCAAACA
This sequence comes from Protopterus annectens, assembly GCF_019279795.1. Lineage (NCBI taxonomy): Eukaryota > Metazoa > Chordata > Ceratodontiformes > Protopteridae > Protopterus > Protopterus annectens. Next base: position 375,444,717 of record NC_056747.1, on the reverse strand, counting down.
AAATTTTAGTTCAAGTGAACCTTCTGACAGAGGGATTGATAGCTCATCTACCAATGAACACAAATGAGAACACATTATCATGTGTCTTCCTGAAGCAAAATTTACTGATATCCATGAAGCACATGTGAAACTCTATGTATATTACCTTCAAATATAATAAAGCAAGGTTTCTCATGAATATAAAACACTAGTACTATATCTTTTTAATTGCACAAAAGAATGGACTAATGAACATGTTATGTACAAGTCTGCTCATGACTATAGCATGCTTTCCAGCCCCTCTTCCAATTAAATTGCATTCAGCAATCATTCATCTCTAAAATTGCACCTAATATTAATGTCCTCCCCTTCACAGAGTCTTGCATCATGCTAAATGAAACAGTAAGGGAGGTGTCAGATATGGATACACAAGATGCAGTTTTACAACTCAGTGTATCTCAGAGACTTTAAATTGGTCACTGCTGTTACACGTGAAAGACAACAAGAAAAACAAAACAAAGAAGTATGTATCTAAGTTACAAAGGTCTGAAAAGTTTGATATTTGTAAGGAAAAAAAAAAAAACTTGAACTTTGCAAGGGCAGAAGAATAATGCCTCAATAAAGAAGCCCTGAATTGCAGGTCTGATGGTATAAAAGGATAAAGCAGTGACTACAGCCCAGGCAGCCTGACATCAGTTAGTGTCTCAAGCACTTGATAGAGTTGGAACAGGAGGATAAGCATGCCCATCCAGGGGGGGGGGGGGGGTCATCCAAAAGCCACAGTTGTTGCAAGGAAAAACAGCATTGCAAGCATTAGTCCTGGGGGTGGGTGATTGGGCAGTTTGTGTCTTCAGAGGTAGCTCTCATCATAACGGCATGGAAGAATGCACCCATGGGGAGAGCATTGTAGGTCCAGAAATTTTACAGGTCATCCAACCTTCTCTGTTAGGGGAAGGGTTGATCCTAATAAATACATCCACTGCCTGAATGCTGTTGACAGCACAAACCACTGCTGAGGTTGCTTGTATGATGGCCTTTCCTGGCAGCTCTCTCCCTCAGTGAAACACCCAATACAGAGTAACAAATGGGCATGACTGATAGGGAAGGCCAGAGTGTCAGAAAGCACACTGAAAAAAAGCACATAGAAAAAAAGTAAACACTCCCGAATTGCTTCAAGTGTGTGGTCTAGTGGAAGTTAATCAGAGAAACAATAATTTAAAGATGCAGGTTAGAAAACAAGAGCTAAGACAGAAAAAATAAATAAATATATATATATATATATATATATATATATATATATATATATATATATAGGTATAAATATGTAACTACATGCCATGCATCTAAAAGCAGAATTCAAAGCCAACACTTTTAAATCAAGGCTTAATATAGACAATAATAGGTTACTAGGTGATGTCACCAGGAGTAATACTGAATATTCACCTCTGAATCACATTTCAGTCACAAGCGCAACTTTATTGATAGGCAACTGTACTATTACAGGAGGCATCAATCGCTTATTTTGCAACGGGCACAAATGGGAGTGCATTTTTATGTCTCCTCCTAGAGCAAAGATTATTGATATCCATGAAATACTTGTGAAACTATGTATATTGCATTCAAAGTATAGCAGAGTAGGTATACAACTATGATTGGTTGAAAACAGTCAGAAATATCATTTTTATGTTGTAGTTCATATAAGGCAAAGGAATAACTCCAGTTTTCTGTGGCATTCTATTAAGAGAGAGAGATACGTTTGTAGTTTGAATGAACTTTGTTGCAAAATTCTACCACACATGGTCATTCATTTTTGCTTAAAAAAAGGAAGATGTAAGATGTGTGTTCTCATTTTTTAAAGTATTATTGCCACTAGTATGTTGGTCATGTAGTTTGTTTTTCTGTGCACTAGACATCTTCAAAAGTTGCATGTGGTCAGGGGGAATTTAGAAAATTGTGTGAAGAGGTAAACCAATCATAAAAATAGGAAAATATTTCCAAAAATAGGGACATCCTGTGTAGGCATAAATAAAATCTGAAAATAGGACTGAGAATAGGGAAAGTGGGGAGGTCTGATGGCCTGCACCTCTTGCAGGTCGGCTTTAGATGGCTCTCTACTGAAATTTTGAAACCAGAAATACAGAATTCCAAAATGCCAGAGAATAGGATGGAAAATACTGGAGAAAAGCTAAGAGCAAACATTTTTTTCTCCTTTAAACCTGTTTTTTTTTTTATAAGGGGGAAACCCCCCCACAACCCCCAAAACTAAATGAAAAATCTTAGGCTGCTCTCCCTTGGAAAAAAGTGAATATTCTGAGTAATGGAAATCTTGAACTTAGTATATATAAATTTGCATTTTTGATAGTTCAGAGGGTGGCCATGGTGGTGCAGCAGTTAGTGTCCCCGTCTCAAAGCAAGAGGTTCTCCGGTTCAATCCTCGGCTGGGGTGCCTTCTGTGCGGAGTCTGCATGTCCTCCCTGTGGCCGCATGGATTTCCTTCGGGTGCTGCAGTTTCCTCCCACATTCCAAAGACATGCTGGAGGTGGATTGGACACTCTAAAATTGGCCCTAGATGTGAGTGCGTGCATGTGTGTGCCTTCTGTGGAAGGTTGGGTGCCAGGCTGGCAACTCGACACTGTAAAACTCCACTGCCAATCATGAGCAGACAGGTGATCCACTGTGGCGACCCCTAACCGGGAAAAGCTGGAAGAAGAAGAAGGGTCCACATTCTAGGACTTGGCATTACGAGTCTCAGCATTTCAAATGGTTACCATGCTCAGATGTTGTGAATGTCAAGTTATACAATCAAATCTGTTTTGTCAGGTGAATTAATTCCTTGTCACATAATAAAATTAATATTATATTCCAGTGTATGAAGTTTAATTTACAAGTCTGATATTTTGGGGACATGCTATGATAGAAGCAAGCTGCAACTTCAAGGTTATATCTCAGACCTGGTTCAAACAAGTGGATTGGTTACTTCATTGAGAAGTGTATAGTCTGTTCAGCAGTTTTAGAGTGCATATCAAAAACAGAGGGTTGTATAGGTGCCTTCATTAAGAAACTTACTTAAGTCAAAGAATTAAAAACGTTTAGTCAGCATGAAAATAAAATCAGTTGTTTAGCATGAAAATAAAATAAATTATTTAGGCGAAAAATGATTATTAAAAGTGTACCATTATGGTTGTTCTACATACACACACACCCACACACACACACACACACACACACACACACACACACACACACACACACACACACACACACACTTATAAAACACCAAAAGATAGTAAAAAAGGTCTTGTAGATTATTTACATTCCTTGTTTATAACTTAGTTTTGATTGGTGACTTTAATCTTCCTGATATAAAGTGGATAAATATCTGAGCTATGTAGGAACCAAAAGGATTCTTCATGCTTACATAAACATAATCATTAACCCTCTTTTTCTATTTTTCTGCATAGAGATGGGGTATCGCATCAACTGTCACCTCCTCTCTCAATTCAGTGCCATTCTCGTACCTTCTTCAACCATTATGCTCGACTATCACAGGTGTTCTGTTGCACAATTCATTCATGTATTGCTGGACATCCTCATTTTGTCTTGATTTCTTCCTATCTCTCCTAAATCTTCTTCACCAAATTGTCTTCTGCCTTGCTACGCATGTGACTGAACCACCATAATCTGTTCTTCCTGAATTTCTCTTATACGTGGACGACTTTGGCTTCTGCTCTGATGAACTAATTTCTTCATCTGTCTCACAGTACACATTCTACTACCCATCCCAGGCACTTCATCTTCATCACCTCAAGTTCCTCAGTTCCTCTGCCTTTACTGCCCAGGTTTCTGTGCCATACAGAAGCACTGGCCATGCCACTGTCATGTGTACCTTACTTTTTAACATCTTTAACAGTCTTCTATCATACCCTACCCTGACATTCTGTACCACTTCACTGCAGCACCTCTTGTTCTAGCCTTCACCTCCTTATTCAGACTTTTCCCAGATACTTGAAACTGTTACCTCTTATTTTATTTATTTATTTTCAGTTTGTTTGCCAGGATAGTCCATTGGGCCACCAGGAGCCCATTTTCTATGGAGTCCTGTAGAAAAAAGCTCCAGAAAAATACAAATAACAGAATACAACACAATTATAGATTACAATATAAAGCACACATTTTAACAATAAAGAGAACATACAGGCAGAATATTTACAGACAATCTTAGTTCTTGGAGGTTCTACTGAATCTAAACAGTCACTTTCTATAGTAATGATTATAGCAGTTCTTAAGTTAAGCCTACAGTTAGTTAGGGGTGTTAAATTGTAGGAGGCTATAAACAGATATTTTAATATTTAGTGAGTAACTATAATGTAGGATGATATGTGGGATGTGAGCAGGAGCATTTCCATAGTGAAGAAAGATGTGAATGAAGTGTAGTTTTGAATGTGGGGAGATTGCTGATAGTACGAATGTGTGGTGGCAGGGAATTCCAGTAGCGTGCTAAGGAGAAGGGTGTCAGGTGTTTGCCTGATGGGTGAGCAGGTATATGTAGTTTGATGAAATTGTGGGAGTTATATCTGAGGAGTCTATCAGGTTGATGCATTTTAAAGGTGGTGGCAAGGGAGGGACAGAGTGAGGGGCTGAAAATTAGTTTATGTGCTTGGACTAGTTGTAAGTGCGTAAGGTGTTTGGGCAGTTCGAGCCAGTTCAATTGGTGGAGGGCTGTACTGTGGTGGGTAGTAGATCTGTGACCTGTTGCAAATTTAGATATTTTATTGTAGCAGGAGGAAAGTTTCATCTTGAGGGTGGTTTGCAGATTTGTAAGGATAGAGGCACCATAGAGAAGGGATGGGATAAGGTATGTATTTGCAAGGACGAGACTGGTGGAGGGAGAGATGTAGTGAAAGTGGAGGTTGAGCATGCTAATTTTTTTTGTGTTTTTTTGATATTTACTTGTAGATGATGATCAAATTTTAGCTGATCATCGATTAGGACCCCTAGTAATTTAGCATTGGATACTATTTCTAGAGGTTATTGTTATGACTGGTTATGGTGAATGAATTTTTGTCTAGGGTGTTGGTTTTGGAAGTGGTAAATAGCATAAGTTTAGTTTTAGTTACCTTGAGTGCTAGATCGTTATCCAGCATCCATATTTCAGTAAAAGAGAAGGCATCCTGGGTTAATTTGGCTAAGGTGGAGAGAGAGGAGGCTGAGCAGATTATTGTTGAGTCGTCGACATATTGGATGAGGTTGGCATTAGGGATGGCTTGATAGAAGTTGTTTATAAATATATTGAATAAAAGGGGGCCTAAAATTGAACCCAGGGGGGACATCTGTGAGTGTATTGAGGAAGGGGACGTGTTTTTTTTCCATCTGACTGCTTGTTGCCTATTTGTGAGATAACTGGTGAACCAGTTGATAGAGGAGTGGGATAGATTTAGTTTGGAGTTTTGTAAGAAGGTTATGAGAGTGTAGACAGTATTTGGCCAGAGTCACGAACCTTGTTAACAGTTTCTAGGAAGGATAAGAGAGCTGTTGTGGTGCTGTGGCCAGGTCTAAAACATGTTGTGTGGGAGTTAGAAGATGGTTGTTTGTGAGGTAGGGTAGTAGTTGTAGATGGATACATTTTTCGAGGAGTTTAGAAATGGAGGATAAGATAGCTATGTAGAAAGTTTGAAATATCATTATTATTGTTGCTTTTATGGAGTGGAATAATGAAAGCCTTTTTCCAGATTTGGGGACATGGCATTCAGAAATGGGCTGATTTATTAGAATGCAGATAGGAAGAGCAATGCCTTCAGTGGCTACTTTTAGGATGTAGGAGGGCATCTCGTCAGGGAAATTGGAACCAGTTTTCAATTTTAGAAGAAGGTTTTTTAATGGTATTTATAGGGATGGGGTTTAAGGAGAAGGGAGAAGGTTGTTAGTTGGAGATGCTAGTGGAGGAAGGGGTAGGTGGAAGTGAGGATGGGGAAATTGGATTGTTAGTGAAGGATGATGTTAGTTTTCCTAATGAACTGATGAAGAATAAGTTAAATTGGGTGGCTAAATCCAAGTCAGAGACATATGGGTCAGGGCAGAGATTTTCTTTTTTACCAGGATTAAGGAGAGAGGTGATTTAGTTCCAAAATGTTTTGGGGTTGTTGTTGTGGTTGGTTTGGAGGGTAGAGAAATAGGATTTGCAGTCTGAGGTAATACTTTTTTTACTTTATTACAGAGAGTTTTCTATTCGTTGAGGGTGATGTCTGTTTTGTTTTTATGGTAACGTTTCCAGGCTTTATCCTGAAGACGCATAGTAGCTAAGGTATTTTTGGTTAACCAAGGTACAGGATTGTTTTTTGTGCATTTTGTTTTATGGGAGGCAAAGGAGTTAAGCAAGTTTAGGAAAGTTGAGTTAAAATAGTTAACTGCACTTTCTAAGAGAAGGGTCTTTAGTGGGTTCCAGTTTATTCTTTTTAGTGCACATGAGAATGAAGTAGGATTAAAGTTTTTTTTGCACCAAGTGGAGGTGAATGTATTAGTTAGTTGTATAGATGATGGGAGGCGGTAGGCAAAAGTAGGGAAGTGGTCCCCTAGTGGATTGGGAAGAGTACCGCTGTTGGAGATATAGTTAGAATGGGAAACTAGGATCCAGTCAAGGGTGCTCCCATTCTGGAAGTTCATAGAAGGCCTAGTTGTTGAATCGATCAGATGGGTGAAGTTATACAAGTTTAAATTTAGCAAGTTATTGGGAGATTGAATTATGGTCCAGTTAATATTAACATCGCCCAGGATTATGGTTTCATTAGTGATGTTGATAGAGAACCAGGAGAGTATATCTTCGAGGGTTGCAATATTATCTCCAGGTGGAATTGTTTTCTATCACAGTGTTCAGATTCTTCTGATTTCCTCATTTGCTGCATTGGCAACTGCATTGTCTGTAAATGGTTTCATTCCATGCAGCTTCTGTTTTGCATTCTAGTCTCCTACCATTTGAATTCCCCCTTCAGAGTTAACTTGTAATGTGATGTTGTCTATGTACAGTAACATTGCTAATCTGTCTCCTTCAGCCTGTTTGCTAATGTACTCCATCTCCAGAACAAAAAACAGTGGGCTCAGAACTAAACTCTGATGTACACCCACTATCACTAGGAACCCCTTTGTGAGTTCAAACACTCTTTGCACTTATGTCATTGAGTTCTTGTATGTACCTTGCACTAATTCTACCAATGTTTCAGGAACTTCGAACACTTGCAGGACTGTCCAAATCAACTTTCTTGTTACCTTGTCATATTTTCCAGGTCTAGGAATACCCAGTTGGACTGTTTCCTCATCTCCAGCTTCTTCCTCTCTATGTGTCTCACTGCAGACATTGGGCCAGTTGTGTTGTATCCTGATCTGAATCCAAACTGCTCATCTCTCATCTTGCTTTCTACTATTTTCTGTATTTGTGTATCATTCACCTTCTCCAGCACTTTCATGCAGTGTGACAGAAGTCTGATGCCTCTGCACTACCTGCAGTTGTGAATGTCGCCTTTGTTGCTGTACACTGACAATAGAATACTTTTAAACATCATTCAGTCTTTAAATCTAACAAGGCTACAGAACACAGTCAATTCACAAAAAAGAGATTATAAAAACTTAGTTAAACACTTTATGGAGCCTTTGTACTTAAAACTAATTTTAGAGAAAGAAGTATCCCAAATGATTAGAAAAGGGTTACTATTAAAACCATATATAAAATTAAGTGGAAGTATATAACAAACTATATGCCCATTAGCTACTTCCTAGCACAGGAAAAATCATGGATACTTGGGAGTAGCAGAATACAGTCTTAAGGAAAACCTTATTGAACATAACATAACGGAACATGTTTATGTGGAAAACAGATAATCAGTTACTTGCAGTCTAAGTTTATACTTAAATGTTGTATCAACTCTAGATCAAAATCTGTAAGTTGATATTGTATATATAGCTTTTTCACAAATCTTAAGACTCCATAAGCAATACTTTACTAAGTTGGGTAAACCAGGTCTTGGGAAATAGATCATTTTTGCTTCTACAGCTGGGTGGTAAACAGATATTTATCTGTAGAGACTGATAATATATATTCAGAGAGATACCCCTTAATACAGGATGTCTCACAATTCTCTGCCTTGAGACCTTATCTTTTCAGTTTATATTTTGGCGATTTAAATATGAGTGCTCATACTTTTTACAATATTTACACAGACAATATTAAACTATAGAAAATAATCTCCTATCAAGATGATGCCAATATCTTAAAGATGTGTGTAAGCACATGATCACATTCTAATAACATGCTCATGAATGTCACCAACATCAGATTTATGACATTTGGTAAAAGAACAATAAGCAGCAATTATGGGAACAATACATGGAGAGTAATGTTCAGAAGGAGGAGTAAGGTTTAAGGGAAGACAGGAATTAAACAATTTATGTACTGTTGAACTGATGAATATATGTGACGTATAATGTATGTAGCTGTAACCATGTTAATATGGTTTGTTTTCTTTTATATTAATGTATGTTTGCCTATGTCTTAAGTGATAATTTAGTAAAGGTGTTATAAAACGATGATGACACTGAGTCATTGTTGAAAGGCATGCCATCCGGTGAAACTGGGAAAGGTCATAATGGGCCAATATTCTTTCATCCTATCTGACAAGGGAAGCATTGGTAACTTATATGGACATGGAGATGACTGACTACACAGACTATAAAGACTTAAAATGAGTTTTGAGCTAGGGCTGGGGTGAGTCCTGAAGTACAAGCTGCAAAACTCCACATATGGCATTTAACGCCAACAAACCAGTAAGAGTTCAGATGTCTAACTTGGCTCAGGTTAGATCCTAATAACAGAAATAAAATGAAAATCTTGGAAATTTCAGCATTAGACAGATTTAAAAGAAAGTGACTGCTGCAAAATGATCCCAATAACTCTGACAAATTAATAATTTTAGCAGAATGCATAATAGTTAATGATTCCTTTGTTTAATTTAATTGTCTGTTACTGAATCTGAAGTTGCAGTTAAGAAATGTGCAGTCTACTGGGAAACAAAGTACCAAGTTTATCAAAGTATAATAAATTAACTTGTTTTAGATGTGGAGGCAGGGTCATATAACCAGATTCTGTTCCAGTAATACTGAATAAATTACAAGTAGGAGAAAGGTGAAAACGAATGTGAATACCACAAATGAAACTGTTCCTGTAGAGTGTGATAAAACCTGAAACAAATATTATTGAATCCATAGTGTATCATTGTATTACAACACATCTGGTAATGTGTGCTATATTTAATATCCAGTCACATGTCTACAAATTCAAAGAGTATTAAAAAAAGCTATTGCATCCTGTAGCTCTGGTTCCTGACTTGAGTCATTATTTTACTTATTTATTTATTGACATTTGATTATCAGGAATTTCTGAATGAAGATGCTCATTATCAGTGTAAGCTCAGAAGGGAAAAGCTCTAAGTATAAGAAAAATATTTCAAGAACGATAATTTTACAATCGTCAAAAATAATACAAAAAAAGGCTTGGGAGGGTGGCCTAATGGTTAAGGTGTTTGCCTTACAAACACAAGGTGCAGGGTTTGAGTCTCACAAGGGATAATTGGCTAGGCTTAAAATGGCTCACAAGGGCAACTAGCCTAGTACTAATCTATTAATCTATTAATAAACATCTACGGTTTAAATAATTTTACCAAACTAGGCATAATTTGCCTATATTTGGTTTAAAATATATACAACTTATTAAATAAATTAAAAGGAAGTTAATATAGTGCAAACAGGAACTGCAATGTGAAGTGAGAGAAAAAAACAAGTTTATGGTATATTTAGACAGAAAGTCAGTGGAGAGAAACTGATTGATAGAAGTGAGCAAAGAAGGGGAACCTAAAGCGATATAATGTATGGACAGTACCTGTTCATATTTAGATATATAGTTTATACTAGGTTTGAGCAAGAACAGAGACAGATTTTGGCTAGGAAGTCTTTCAGAATGTTTTAAAAGGACTGGAGGGAGGGTATTGACATGGTGGATATAAATAAGGAGTTCCAGGTCTTAACAACATGGTATGAGAAGAGGCCATGCCCAGCAAATGTGATAGGTTTGTGGACAAAGAGGAGTTTTTGGTTATGGGATCATAATGACCGAGTGGGAACACAGTTGTGCAGAATGATGTTTAATACTGGACAAGCAGATGGATGCTGTATAATGTTATAGGTAGTAAGAAGCTGTATGTATGTTACTTGATAGGGTAGTTCTAACCAATTTAGAATTTTTAGTGCTAGACAGTGCTGGGTCCCAAAAGGGGTATTTGCTTCAAATTTAGCTACTTTGTTTTAGCTTTTTGTGATGCCTGGAGGTTAGTAAGGATGGGAGCACCATAGATCAACGAAGGGAGGAGTTAAGTAGTTGCACGTGTAAGTTTTTGGCTCTGTATAGCATCACACGTTTTTGGTGAGTTTTTATGCAATTTTTGTATATGCAGATCAAATTTAAGATTATCAACTACTATCATCCCTAATAATTTGCTAGGAGAAATTACTTCAAGGGCTGTATTATTCAGAGAATGGATTTTAAAATTTGTTTTTTCATGAGTGAGGATTTTTTTGGGGGAAAAGTAGTTTGTTTATTTATTTATTTTTGGTGGGAATTAAGGAGTTGTGAGTTACAAAGTCATGTTCCAGTGGCTGTTAAAGCTTCCTGAGTAATTTCTGTTAGATGTACCAGGTTGTCTGATATATGTATGAGTGTGGAGTCATCTGTATATTTTTGAACACCTTTATGAAATTATCACTTAAGACATAGGCAAATATACATTAACAGAAAAGAAACCATATTAACATATTTAAGCATTTCCATACATTATACATCTTATATCTTTTTTTTTGTAATTACCATCAGTCTGTTACATAAATTGCTGAATTCCTGCCTTCACCTAAACCTGACACTTCCTCTTCCTGAACATTATTCTACATGTGTTATTTCCACAATTCCTGTTTATTTTTTACTTACCTTTTCTAAAGCGTCCTCTTCCAGTTCTTTTATCTATTTTATAATATTCAATACTTCCCATACATTTGGTTTAGACTTTGCTTTCCATTTTCTAATAATTGTTTTTTTGTCGGGTAAAAGAATTAAACATTATAAAGCCTTACTATTTTGAGGCAATTCAGATCCTGTATCCTAGCTCAAAAAAATAATTTCTTTAGTTACAGCTACTTGCTCACCAATATTTCTGAGTACTCTGTAAGGAATTTTAAAAAATCTGCCAACTCATTACATTCCCAAAACACATGTTTTTAGTTACCTCTTTCTTCCCCATCATACCTCCAACATTTGCTATCTGTGTGAGGAAAATACTATGAAGTTTGCTTGGGGGTATACAAATAGCTCTGCAAACACTTCCAAGCAAAAATCCTAAACTTTCTGGACTTTGATACATATTTAGCAGCCATGTGTATGTCCTGCTATTGTTCTCATGTAAATTGCTTTTCCAGTCTCTCTTCCCAATATTTTATAACATCGCCTGATTGTTTCTTATAGTCATACCTCTCAACTGTACAGATTTTCACAGAATGTCCATATTTTTGCCTCATATTTTTGGTGTGTTCCTCTGTACTTTTCTGGCAAATAGCTGAGGCTTGAAGTCATTAAATAATGACAAACATTTGAGTTTAAGACTCCACATCCTTCAAAAAATTCATGCTAATGCAAAACCTATTATTCTATCAACTTTCTAAGTTTAAGAAGTAATGCTTATATAAAACATATACACAGCAGAGGACATGATCACACATTCAAATTTTCTGTTATTGAACATATTGACTGCACTGAAAGAGTTCTAAGTTTGTAACAGCAATATTTAAGATCTGTTACCCCCTCTCCATTATTTTAGGCTTTGTCCAGATTTTTTGCTCTAAGAGGTTGAGAGGTATGCTTATAGTTATACAATATTGTATGTTCCTTATAGTTATACAATATCATATACACCCTACTTCTTCTTCTTTCAGCTTTTCCTGGTTAGGGGTTGCCACAGCGGATCATCTGTCCGCTCTTGATTGGCAGTGGAGTTTTAGGGTGTTGAGTTGCCAGCCCAGCGCCCAACCTTCCACAGAAGGCACACACATGCACACACTCACACCTAGGGTCAATTTAGAGTGCCCAATCCACCTACTGCATGTCTTTGGGATGTGGGAGGAAACCGGAGCACCCGGAGGAAACCCACACGACCACAGGGAGGACATGCAGACTCCACACAGAAGGCACCCCAGCCGAGAATCAAACCAGAGAACCTCTTGCTATGAGGCGATCATATACAACCTACTAATTATCCCTTTTTTTAACAGCAGCTTCTATTCTAGATTCACCTAAATGCCACCAGATCAGGTCTTTCACTTAAGATTTTCCTGTCCCTTTCTCTTTGCCTATACTGTGATCTCAATCTCTGGTTTGGAAGGCAGTCTTCCTGGCCTCATCCCACTCTTTTTCATTTCCCTGTCTGCTAATTTGCTCCCAATACATTGGTTTCTTTGCCAGTTTTCTCCAGTAAATAACTGCCCCCTCTTGTCTATTTAATGAACCCCTACTTACAGTCATCCCTACTGGCAAAATTTCCTTTCTCCATTCTTGTGTTGGCTTAGTTCTTAAAATATTTTCTGCTTCGTTATGAATATAATATTCTGCATAGTTGTTGTTATTCTCCTTAAATATCTGCATCCAAAAGCCCACTCTCTGTTTATTTCTTGAACACCACCCCATTTCATCATCATCAGTTTCCATTTTGAATTATAACCTTCTGTTTGTTTTATGTATGTGAGCCTTAAATGAGTAGCTCTAAAATATTCCCTTCAAATCAGGTACTCTTAAACCACTTTGTTTTATTGGAAGGATCATCTTATTCCACTTAACTCTTGCCCTTTTCCCTCTCAGATAAATTCCTTCAACTCTTTATTAATTATTGTCCACAACTTCTCCTCTGGTTAATAAAAATGTGCTTGACCCGTATATAAAATTAAAGGGACTAAAAACTTTTTCATAGCTTGTAGTTTACTATCCATATCCATAAACAACAGCTTCCATTTTCTCAGTTTTTGTATTATGTTTTGTTTAGTCTCTTCCCACATATCTTTAACTGCCATAACAGAAGCCTTTTTAATCCATACTTCTAAATATTTCATCTTATCTTGTCCCTGGGTATTAGTGAACCAATGTGTCTATAGGTACATAATTTACAACAATAGCCTTTGTTTTATCTTCATTAATGTTATATCTTGAAAAGACTTCAAACTGTCTCAAAATGCTCCAGAACAGTGAGATGTCCTTTTCTGGATTTATCAGGTACAAAACAATATCATCTGCAAATAAAGCCAACTGTTCTTAATTACCATACCAGTTATATACTCAAATTTCTAAGCCAAATGTTCTTAATTACCATACCAATTATATACTCAAATTTCTAAGACAACTGTTCTTAATTACCATACTAATTATATACTCGAATTTCTGAGTCCCTTATTTCATTGCCAGTGGCTCTAAATATAAAGCAAATAACAACGAGAAAGAAGGACACTCCTGCCTGGTTCCTCTGTTCAAATACAAGTTATCAGAGATGAACAATCCCACTTTAATTCTTGCCTTTGATCCTCCATATATCCTCCTAATTAACCTAATAATTGTATCAGGGAGTGCAAATGCTTCTATTGCCCTACTCCTAAAATCCCAGCTTACTCTGTTGAAGGATTTCTCTGCATCAAGACCTACCAGCAACAGCAGTATTTTCTTACATTCTGCTTCCCCCAAAGTATCATTGTTCTATTAATATTGTCAAATCTTTGCCTCCCCCTTACAAAAATACATTGATCAATATCTGTCAGTTTTGGCAACACCTTTGCCATTCTTTTAGCTAGTTTAGACATAAACACTTTATCATCATGGTTTAAAAATTGAAATGGGCCTGTATGAAGCTGGGTCTGATGGGTCTTTATGTCCTTTGGTAATACAGGTACTACAGCTTTCTTTGAAGTTGTTGTACTAAACATTTTTGTGTTCTGGGGTTATTATAAAAGTTGCTTAACAGCAACTTTTCTAAACTCATGTATATTATCCAGATACTCCCTTATTTTCTTTTTAGTACTCTCCATTGGCACCTCTTCTTGTTTTGTGAGATACCTCTTATTCTGCAATACTTTAACCTTTGTCAGCATAAGTAATTCCTATTACTTCTTAACCATATGTCTTTCTGTTTTATGTCTACTATGTTTTTAAAATCCATTTTTATCCCACTCACTATCTATAACATCTGAAGATAGTTCTATCTTCCATAATAACTGTTGAATAATTTCCACTACCAAGCCCTTAAATTCCTCTGTTTTATCAGGTAGGTGGGAAAGCAGCAGTGACTCATTTTTAGTTCATTACATTGCGTGTTTATCTTATTGTTTTTATTGCTGCTTGATCTGGAATAGTTATTGGATATATGTTGAAGTTTTCAATTAAATACAAATGTCCTTGCGAAACATAATTTCTGTTCAGTCTGTCCTAGTTATTGTACCTTGGGGAATAATATGTAACTTCTGAGTTCCTACTACTGAATTCACTTCTTCCATATCAAATATTTTCATAAATGTCTTCAAAATTCTACCCTCTTTTATTGTATTTTCTCTTCTATGTCCCCCTGATACATCCTCATTATGGAAAATCAAGTTCCAGACCCCCAACTATAATTAATATTCCCTGCTGAAAGCTGATTATTTCTTCCAAAATTTTGTTAAGCTCCATAATAGCAGTTTTTTTGGTGGAATGTAAATACATATCAGCATAATCCTCTTCCCTTACCAGTAGCCACTTATTGCCACATATCTACCATCATTGTCTTTTTCTCTCTTCTATCACTATTGGAGCCCATCTAGCAATTAGTATAATTACTGACCTTTTCTTTTGTCCCTGATATTCTGCTAAATATCCACCCTGAAGTCCTTTCTTTGTCAAATTCACTTGCTCCTTTCTTTCCAAACGTGTCTTCTGCAGCATTGCTATTTGCTCTATGCATTTCTTAATATAATTTTGTCTTTTTTATCTATATGTGTAGAACCATTTACATTCCTACGTAGTATGAATAGCATAGTCATTATGATAAAAAGCTATTGTTCCCATCTATAATACAGTTTTTCAATGCATATTTCCCACTTTTGTGTTACATGCACACTAATGTTTGCTAGGCTTATCTTTTGCACAGTTGTTTCTTCTCATCTCTATTTGAACCTATTTCACATTTTCAAGACTTTTTGTTTTACTGAAAACCTTCAAATAAAAACTTTAATACATTTTCAAAACATCCCAATTCCTTATTAACTTAGAACAAACTAAGGTTACCCATGCTAAAGTGCATCCTACAGCCTGTGTTCCCACTTACACTGCCTGCTCTGTGTTCTTTACTGTATATTCTCCTCCCAGATGTGAAAAACAGAGTGTTTGCTTTCAGAAAACATTAACTTTTATCACTAAGAAAACGTGTATTAGCTATATTTAACTAAAGCTAAATTGTACACTTTTCTATTAACTGCTTTAAAATATTAAGGTTGATAGGGAGGCTATCTCTTATTTATTTCCCATAATTTCAGATTTTATTTTTCACTGAACTGCTTGCCATTGTACCTTTAAATTTTGCATTTCCCTCAGCAAAGAATGTTCAGAACTCTCAAGACTAATTGCTCACAGCTGCAGACAGCTCATTGACACAGAAAAGTACTTAGCAATGTGTATTTGTTAATTTCACTCATAACACAATTTACAACTGTCTTTAGCTGCAGATGTCTGGACTCCCATTGAACATTTTGCTAATGAAAAAAAATACAAGCTAATATCTTTGTAGCTGTAAAAAACTTGGCATTTCTGAGTCTTTCATAATTTGCCTTATTTTAAAGCCTGCTTGCTTACAAAAAATAACACCTGTTTTATAGCTTAAACCAAAGGCATTAATCTAGATATTTACTACTGTAAAAATAGGAGAAAATATCTTAACTCTACATATAATATAGTCTGTGCACCTTTACACCTCACTCCCAACCCAGCAGTTAAAAATAACAGGATATTAACATTAAACTTGCTTTTGTCCAGCCTTTCTTCTCTTGTTATACTGTAAAGATTGTCTTGCTTACAACTAAAACTTTAATATCTTTAACACATACAACAGTCACTGAAAGACTCACCCACATTTAAAATACCCCTAAGTACTGCACAAAACTACTTTACTATAGATAACAAGCAGTTTATATCATTAAATGTTTTATACAAATAATAATAATAATAACAAAATTGTTTTAATTACAGTTACTTTTTCCCCTTTTAGTGTCCTTTAGTGTTCAGCCACTTTTTCTTGCAAAGCCATATTAATTACCTCATATTTATTCACTAATTTCAGTGATGCTGGTCTTCTTCAACCTTTCTGCATGTATGATTGGTATGATTGCATCTTTACTAATATAGGTATTGGCTGCTTTTTCATGGTTAGGTTTGGAGCAGACTCTGAATTTGCCTTTTCAATTAACAAATCCTCCTGTGGAACACCAGTCCAATTGCTTATTTGTGCTTTCATAAAATTAATGCAGTTTATTCCTTTTAGTTTCTTTGAGCAGCAAACATTTTGGGTTTTCTATGCATGCTCTGTCTTCTAACTCTATTTTTTTGAAACAGCTCTTCTTGAGAAGCCTCATACTCATCCAGCTTTTTCTCAATTTCAACCTCTGATTTTTGCAATTTTATCAGTTCATCTGCACAGTTAGTTAAAGCTTCTTCTATTTTCAAGCCTTTTGTTAGAGTTTATATACTCCTTCATTATTTAATTTACTTTAACCTCTTCTAAGTACATTTGATTTATTTTTCCTCTACATTACTGGAAGCCATCTCTTGAACCAAAGTTGAGAACTGAACTGATATTTTGCTGAACATCTGCAGAATCCTTCCCAGACATTGTTTTCTCTTTACCTTTTCTGGTTGATTTTTCCAGGCTTTCTAAATTTCTTCTTTGCTGGCAAACAGTTTCAATGGCACTCCTTTTTCTCTGTTCTGTTTTCACACTGGGAGAGCTGAAGTTACACTGATGATCATTGTGCAGCCATCTTTGAAGTCTTGGAGCCACCTGAGTATTGTATTAGGGAAGCTTGTTGTGTGGATGTTTGGAGGGTGTTGGTTAAAATGTTGAGGAGGAGGGGACCAAGGACAGAGCCATGTAGTACATTGGTGATGACTGAGAGGTACAGAGAGAGGGTGGAGTGCCATTATATTGACCGACACCTATTAGACAAGTAGCTTTTGTGCCATAGTAGGGTGGGCTGAAATATACCTAGCGAGGATATTTGAAGTAGAAGATTACTGTGACAAACTGTGTTGAAGGCTTTAGACAAATCTAGTAATAAGGAAAAGGCTAGTTTTCCTTTATTTTTAGCTTTATTGACAGTATCTATAAAGGTTAGAAGTGTGGTGCCAGTACTATGGGAGGGATGGAAGCCATATTGTGTGGAGGATAGGAGTTCTTTCTACAGGGGATAATTTAAGAATTGTTTTTAAATATATTTTTCAAGTATTTTGGAGAGGGGAATAACATTGCTATAGGTCTGAAGCTGGTGATGCCTGTTGAATTTCCTCCTTTTTGCACAGGGATAATGTGTGATTTTTTTTCCAGAGAGAGAGAGAGAGAGAGAGAGAGAGAGGGAAAGTGGGATTCCTGGACTGACCTTTTTATAGGGATTGAAACAGGATAGATAATGCTTTTGGCTACTGTTTTAAGGTACTTGCTTGGAAGGTCGTCAGTTCAAGTAGAACATGGTTTGAGTTTGTTTAAAAGTAGGCTCATATTGGATGTTGGGACAGGTTTGAAGGTGAAAGTGGATGTGGGGATATGAGGCTGGATGGAAGGGTTGGGAATAGTTGTTGGAGAGTCCTTGGTTTGGGATGCTATACAATATGTGAAATAAGAGTAGAATTCTATTTCAGTTTTGAGTGATGAGTTATTGGGAGACAGGCAGGGTTGAATTTTTGGCTGGGATGTAAGATTTCTTTAATGGCTGCCCAGAACTTTTTAGGGTTGTGTTTATTATTGTTCTAAATGTTGTTATAGTATAGTTTTTTTCTTCATTTATTTGCTGTTTAGTATAGCTGCAGAGCATGCTGAAGTTTCTAAATATTGTGGTGTTTTATATTTTTATATTTTTGCCATTCTTTCCATGCTTTTTTTATTCTGCACTAGCATTCTACACTTAATAGATAATAAGGTAGTAATGAATATTTCTGGGCTAAACTTCGACAGGTTGATTGTTGTTTTATAAAGATTCTAAGTGAATGTGTGAGATGTCTGGTTGTATATCCTGGGAGATGGTAATTGAGAGATTCTGACATTGTACCTGTGGTGGTGAGTTTAATAGGGTATGAAACTTGGATCACAGCTAATAAAGAGTTTGATGTCTCACTATAATGTGTGGGCTAATAATTAGTTGTGTGAAACTGTATAAGTACATGGTGCACATAAGGGATTTAGAGGTGATGTACAACCAAGTAATTTTGACATCACCTAGTAGTATTTTTTCTTATAAAATTGTTATGGATATCCAACATAGGCTATGTTCCAGTGTATCTGTACTGTCGCCAGGACGGATGTAAAGGACAGTAATACATATTTGTTTATTTTAAGGAAAGTAATAAGACACTCTGCTGAATTCAGTTTTGGTATTGGATTGTTGTAGGGAGAAATGTGATAGCTGTTGTGACGTCCCTCCTCTGGGCCAGTAATCAAGGAGCCTCAATTCTCACCACTGAAACTGCAAGGGTTGTTCACTTGAAACAAAAATAGATATACAAAGTATTTCCTGATGCAGCTGTCTGCATCAAGCACAATTCCCTTAAGCACACACATGGATCACACTCAGTCCTGGGGCTGGACCCCCCCCCCTCCAGGCCTCAAATAAAACTCCCCATTGACTCAGCTATAGAGTTGAGTCCTCAGCCAAGTGTTCCAAATGAATTCCTCTACCACCCTCTCTGTGAAACCAGTGCTCTAGGTAACTGACACACACACTCTTTGAGATTTGATTTTCATGCACAGATGTACCATCTATGCCCCCTCTGCCCAAACTATAAGGTAGATACTGCCACCAGAACACTCCAAAGCTAGCTAGTCTAAGGCTTTTACAAGTGTACCCAATTATACTGAGTAAAATTAATACTAATGCAAATGGTAGTGTTTGACCTATGCAGCAAGACTTTCAGGAATGGCCACAGTGTCACCAAGTACTCTCAAAGGTTAAAATATTCTCTAAAAGACCAACCACAATGAAAAGTTTAAATATATTTCATAATAAATAATAAAAGAACATGAGACTACTAAATATTTATTTACAATAAACACAAGAGTTTCAATCACAGGCAATATTAAAAATAACACAGATGGAAAGATTCACACAGATACAGAAAAGCAATACTTAACTAATTTCACCATATTTTCCTGACTGATCTAAAGAATTACTGCTTTCTACTTACTTAATAAAGCAAGCAAAGATGAAGTGGGTGGGTGGTCTTGTCATTTCCATAACAGAGTGCCCTGAGATTTCTGTCTCATCTAGTATTAAAACATAATTTCAGTGCTGGATTATGGAATGACATCATATATATCTGGTCACCTGACTTCTGGCTCCTGCACTTCCCCTTTACTAAAAACTGAACCAGAATCTAGCACATATATGTCACAATATACACACACACATAGAGCTTTGCTAAGATGTGTTATAGCATCTGGGAGCCATAAAACCATTTTGAAAACTTCCACCCTTCCAGGTTAGCAATTAATTCACCCCTAAGAACAATAGAGTAGAATTCCTAGTCCTGGTTTTCATAGACATTTTGTCTCTGGCTGCAGTCAAACTGTAAGATACAAAATGTATGGCCTAAACCAGGTAATTTAACTTCAGACTATTTTTCAAAGTTAGCTGTACTGAGATTAACCTCTTGTCTTCCAGTATCCTCTGTTACAATATATTAATTTCACCAGTTACAATACAGTCTGACATACAAGTGTATTTTTTTTCTGTCCAGCAGACCCACTTTTGCTACATTTTTAACACAAGCAGCTTTGCAAGTACATTTTCAACACAAACACCTATACAAATCAGTTTGATATACAAATGACATATAATACTTTGCAAAACTCCAGCTAGCTATGCTGGCATATGTTCCACATCTACTGCCCTACTTTCTCTAGCATAGCTGGCACTAGCTCAGATCATCATAGTTGTTGGGAAATATTAAAGCAGTATCACCACCTTTACTCTTCACATAGTCATTCTTGATTGGTTATGAAACAAGGTTATTCATTTAATGTATTTATATGTATATATAAGTTTTATATTTAATTGCATTAATTCAGGGTTATAATGTCATTTCCTTTATTGTAATTATAAAAGAAAAGTTTGAGAAGTCTCTTCTACTGTCTCATTGTGGTTCCATTACTGATGATATTATAGCTGGGGTGTAATTTTGGAGTTGTTTATGTTGGGTTTAAGCCAAGTTTCAGTTAGAGTGAGAATATCAGGATTTTGTTGGGTAATCCAGGCCTGTAGTTCAATAATTTTATTTCTTATGCTTCTAATATTTGTGGTGGCAAAAGTTAGATTACTGGGGAGGAGGGTTGACTCTTGTGTGGTTACAGTAGTGTATGGAAGGGAATTTTTTGATGTTGGTTGTAATAGGTGAGGCCAGGATTAGGATGAATATCTCCTCCTTGGAGGATTTTGTATATTGAGGTATTATTGATTCTTGTTTTAGAGAGTATTTTTCCATTTAATTTTATTTTGATTTGAGTTGATATGGAGTTAATCAGTCTATATTTGAGATAAAGGTGAGGGGTGTCATTAAAGAGGTTTGATACAATGTGCGGAGAGTTTAGGGAGGAAGATTAATAGGTGGTTGACAGAGTACGGTGATGTTGTAAAAGAAAAATATTTCCCCATTTTAAAGTACTACAGAAGTTGTGGGCATACAGAGCATCTATAGGCACTGTTTGGCAGGTGTTTACTCCTAATAAGAAAGAGAAAAATGAACAGCTTGATGTATTCTACCACTGTAACAATGGAGGGAGTAAGAAGGACAGTGACTTTCTTATTGTGATACAGAATCAACCCAAGAGAAAGAAAATAGCATGAATGCTAAAATAGCGGCCTAGACTCTGGTTATGGTTTGATATTAAAAATAATCCT
Organism: Protopterus annectens; assembly: GCF_019279795.1. NCBI lineage: Eukaryota > Metazoa > Chordata > Ceratodontiformes > Protopteridae > Protopterus > Protopterus annectens. The sequence continues at coordinate 375,423,489 of NC_056747.1, read as the reverse complement.
GTGTGTTATCAGCAATCTGTCCCAAAAAGGAATCAACAGAAACCCATTATTGTAAGCTATATCAGCACAAGAACTGAAAAAAAAATGATAGAAAACCTTAAGTATCAACCTGCACAAGAAAACTCTGAAATAAAAACATGCAAATGACAGATATCTATACAGAGGCATTACAAATGTTAGTAGAGAAATAAGAAATGATAAAAATAGAACAAAAGAGGCACTTAAATTGGGACCTGTAAAGCAAAGAAGGAGTAGTGAATACTAAAATGTGGTAGATAAGAAAATGTAAAATTCTAAACCATTTCTATCATGGAGAACAAAACAATAAAGAAAATAGAAACTCATTTTTTGAAGAAGAATGCTCAGATAATGAAAAAAAAACTAAAGCTGAAGGTGATTTTTTTCTCCAAAACTACTCTTTGTAGGGGAAAATACAGAAGAAGCTTCAGTGCCATTTTTTGGGATGGGAAGCTATACTGTCCACCTCAAAGCAAGTTAGTAAAGAAAGTAGTCCTAGATTAATAGAATTACAAGTAAGGTGCATAATCTTAAAAAAAGACAATGAGAAGATGATATTTAAAATAGAATAAGAAATCTAACTAAAGTTATAGGAAAAGATAGTGAACAAGATGTTTCAGTTACCTTTTATGCCTCTTTTGAGTTAAAGATAATCTCTTACACACAGTAGATAAGGACAGAGAATAAATTCTACTACACATATTTGTGTGAAAACCTTATAAGACACTAGTAATAAACTTAGCCCATAATCACATTTTAGGAGGTCACCTGGGGTGTGGGTTAAAACTAAGGCAAGTATTGTACCCAGATTATTTTGGCCAGGCAATATGGAAAAATAGTACAGTTCTGTGCTGCATGCCAGAAAGTCATAAAACTGCACCTCATCCTACATTTAAGTCTCCATAGATTGCAGTTCCTATTATAAAAGTGCTATCCGAACACACTGGCATTGACATTATAGGGCCAGTTGTAGCATCAAGCAATGGATATCAGTAATAATGGGTTAGACTGAAACATTTTCTAGAACGTGTACTATTACTGAATTCTAATGCTAAATTTATTGCCAGAGAACCAGTATTTCTGTTCTTTACACTGGACATCTCTAAGGAGTTACATACTATCAATGGTATTGCATCAGTTGTGCCAGTGCTTTTAAATTAATCAGTGTAAAAGCATCAGTATGCCATTCATAGACTGATGGTTCTGTAGAGGGTTCAGTAAAACCCTGAAATCCATGTTAATAACAGTAAGTGATGCAGATGGCAAGAAGTGGGACCAGTTATTTCCCTAGCTGTTGTTGGCTTTAAGAGTAGTGCCATAAGGGTCAGATAAGTTGTAGCACAGGCATCACAGAGTACTGCCTAATATTTCTAAAGAGACTTCAGAAGCAGAAAAGACACCATTAGAAAGCATGACAGAACATTACTTTGGTTTATAGGATAGATCACAGCTGGTTATGCCTTTAGTAAAGGAGCTCAAGCAGAAAGCCCAACAGATGCTAGAATGAGTGAGTCTATAATAAGAATGCCTGACTTAGAGAAGTTAAAACAGGGCACCAGGTATTAGAATTAGTCCCCTTAAAGCAGAACAACTTTTTGTGTAGGCCCCTTTAAGGTTAACGAAAGGTTAAATGCCATGAACTACACATTTAGACAACTGGGAAAGAGGAAAGAGGAAGATGCAGCAAATCTATTACATTAATGTGTTAAAACCATGGAAAAACCCCCAGAAAATCCTGTGGTTAGCTTAGAAGCTGAAATTCATACAGGAAACACTAGAGAATACCTACCTGAAGAAGCGACAAGAGACCAGAGGAATCCTTGTCTCTCAGGAATGCCTGGAAGAATTAAGCTGATAGAATTTGACACTCACAGAGCACCTGGAAGGAAGGTTAGGCTGAGATCTTACAGAGTACCAGAGTCACAGAAATCAAAGAAACATTTAGTTAATAAAAGATCAAAACATGCTCAAACTGTGAATACAAGAATTGCAGAGTAAATCAAACTACCACAAACCACAATTTCCTAAGCCAGACAGAAGTATTACATTTTGTAATGACTTTAGGAAACTTAATAGTGTTTCAGAGTTGGTAGATATGCCAGCCCGGATATGCTGCTTCACACCTAGATGATGTGGTTATCCATTCTGAAGAATGGGAGTTTCACTTTCTAAAACTGCAGGCTGTATTAGAACCTGTAAGAGAGGCAGACTTGACTGTGAATACTAAAAAAAAAAAATAAAAAAATTGGATATGGTAGAAGCTAAGTATCTGGGCTATCTTATTGGAACAGGGATGGTAGAACCATAACTAGAGAAAACAGAGGCTATAAAAATTGGCCTATACTCTCCACTAAAAGGCAGGTAAAGGCTTCCTTGGACTGGCTAGATACTACAGAAAACTAGCACATAATTTTGCAACTATTGCATGTCGTTTTACAAACCTCACAAAACAAAATGCTCCTTTCAAAGAGCAGTGGTTTCTTGAGGCAGATAGAGCATTTGATGCACTGAAACCACTATTATATTCTGAACTAGCATTAATGAATCAGGCATCCTTCATCCGAAAGTTGAGCAAAAAAAAATCTCTCCTCAAAGACATCTGTATGGAAACTGGTGCATATGCCTTAAAATTTGTGTGTGTCCTAAGTTTACGCTAGAATAATCAGATAATTGATCATATTGGCAAGAATAATGAAAAAGGTAATTACCTATTTGGTTGTGTAAAAAAGGCTGCAATCTGGAAGTCAAAGATCAGGAAGTTGGTTACTCAGGAGGATCATTGTGGAGTAGAGCAGGTTCTGCCTGTAGATTTGTGGTCCTGGAAATGGAAGGTTCAGTCAGGGTTCATTGTACATATGGCATGAAGGAAGGTTCAGGTGAAGAGATTTTTTTTAAATTTATTATAAAGCTAAACTGAAGGCCTAGCCAAAGCCTGCAACCATGGCCTAAATTATGCATATACCCCTTTGCTAGAAGGACTGTGTGGCACAGAGTTTGTGTTAAAAAAAAACTGGTGGAGTTAATTCTTTGTACTGAAAACCTGAACTGAAGGTATTGTGTTAATGCAGTAAATACATTTGAAAGTAATTGTGTTTGGACACATGGGCTATTTTTAATTTCTGAATTTAAATGTGCAAAACCAAACTGGCTATTTTTCATTGCATCTTTGCAATAAATATATATTGTTTTTTTTCATATTTCTGATTCCAGTGTGATCGCTACAATTAAATATATGCATATACATATATGTATAAAGCATGTCCTCACTATGAGGGTGCAAGTTATTATGTTTTTATTTACGTTATTTGCTTTTTGAAACAGGAGAATCCCAACAGATGTTAGTGCTGGCTGAGACTTACTATTTGTGATGACTCCGTCTTACTGTTTGTATGCCGAAAAGAGTGAATATGGATAGGCTATCATTTTCACCCACTAAAGGCATGGAATATTTTATTTCCATCTGAAGTAAAGGCACCCATAGAATAGAGTATTCTAAATATCGTGAATAGTTAGTGCGCTGATTGTTGTACAACCCTATGCTATATTCTGGTAACATTTCTCTACACTGTCATTACTGCATGGTAAAACAACAAGGGGTCCATTAGGAGGTATGCCCTTTCACCCCATCTCATGAAAAGGATAAGGTTGTATTCATGGAGCTCATGACAAGCATTCTATGACAAATAGCGTGTATGTGGAAATAAAACTAAACAGTTACTACAAACATTTTCAAAAAAGGGATAGGATGAAGTAAAACAGTATCTCATACCTCAGCCTATCTTTTCTTTGCAGAAGTTATTTTCTTTGCAAAAAGTGCGAAAAGTTGAGAAGCAGTATTGTTTAGATAAAATGTCTTTTATGAAATACAGTACTGTAGTCATATTTCAAACTTAATTCTGTCCCTTCACTTCTATGATTTTTTTTTTAATTTCTTTTTATTGATTTTTAATCATATCATAACAAATCATTTCTCTGCAATAAACTAACAGAGCACCTAAAAGGAGGTTTAAATGCTGTGTATTTGTGTTAACTCATACTTCCATTTTTTTCCATGAATCCCCCATGTGATTTAGCCTCATGGATATGGAATACAAATATGCAGAAAAAAAAAAATGCTTCCCAGCTTTTGTTTGAGTCCCCTTCATGAAGAAGAGATCTATCCTTCCAATTTAGTGTGATATAGTATTTTATCAGCATGTGTGTGTGTTAATGTCCTTGCCTTGGGTGTGTCAAAAGTCAGAGTGGATGATTTGGATTAAATAATCTTGGAATATAATGAATGAAGATTGATGTTGTTCATCTATATTTGGTATTGTTAGTTTGTCTTCATATATTTCTTCAAATATTTTTATTATGTCTTGTGTGTTACATATATAATTTGATTTTAACAGCACCTAATCAGAGGGAATTCTGTGTGTGTGTGTGTGCTTGTAGCCTGACCTTAATCATCATGTTTGTTGCTTTATTGCTGAAAGGAAAAGCTCTTAAGGGAAAACTCAACATCCTATCTGTCAGTTAGTCCAGCTGACGTGAAACCAGTACAGTATGCCGGTGGTCTTGGGTTCAAGTCTTTGATTGAGACTTACATTGTCCCCACCCACATACACACATGTGCAACATGTATATCTGCCTTTGTCCCTGTCTGTCTTCATCTCTGCCTCCTGATGAAGTTTAGTACAGAGAATCTATTTTCATATATATGTAGGGAATATTTATGATGCTTGCTTGTGTGTGCATGCGCACGCAGCTGTATGTGTGTGCAAACACCCTCGGTTGCATGTATATGTGTATATATAAAATAGATAGCACATTTAATTTCCTGTAGAGCCAAAGATGTCCTTAACCCTCTGTAGTCTGCACTGATGAGTTCCATCACTGAATACAATGCCCCCTTTGGGATACATCTTATTAAACATATCAAGAGTTAGAGACACCCCAAGAATTCCTGACAAAAAAGATCAAGGGCCTAAAGGACCTGAGCTACCATGAAAGGCTGATGGTCTTGTCCCTGTATTCAGTGTCCTCTGGACTCCCTAGAAATTATCTATTCCTTGCCTTCTGGGCAATTAGGGATCTGGCAGTCTAAGACCTCTTATTTCTTCACAAATCAAATAGTCCAGCAAACACTAGAACCAGAGATCTGAACCTGTTTCAGCAAATAAACAAATCACAGTGGAGACAGATTTGTCACGCAGAGACTTCTCCTTCTCTGGGACAAACTTCTGCTTCAGATCAAGCAATGTGACACACTATCTTCCTTTAAGAAGGAATTAGATAACTGGAAGGATATTCATAAATTCATCCCCAAGTATGACAGGGCTAGTACTTCTTGAAAAAAAGAAGTTGGGCACAGGCAGGGTGTAAATGGCCACATGGCCCAGCTGCTTTGTATTTCTATGATTCTATGATTTTTATACAGGCGTATTACATAAAATGGATACAATGATGTTAAGAAGCAATAACAGAAAAGAATAAAAAAAAACATCATATAAAATTACATCAAATAGAACTTTAAAGAAGCTTACATATTAAAAAATAGTCATAATTTCCTTTTTCTGTGACCTTCCATGTTAGTCACTTCAATTGATACATACTGTAGGGAACATTTATGATGTTGCTGATTTTATAATTTAATAAAAGATTAATGAGCTAAAATAGAACAGAAATTCACTTATGCTTTTGACATTAAGGTATTCCCAAAGGTTAGGGGAAACTATTTAGACTAACCAATCCCTTAGGACAACAAGAATTTTAGATATATCTTGTGCAAGCAATAATGCCTGACAGGGTATGTGTTAATGTGTAATTAATGCCTGCTCAGGGGTGTTATGAGGCCCAAAGTTGCAGGCTGAGGGCCTTGACACCCTGGAAGTGCATTAATTACATATCAACACACACCCAGTCAGGCATTATTGCGCTTAGAGAATGGGCTGTCTGTAAAATTGTTGTGTTTTACTTACTTTTTTTAAGTGCTATATTATTTTTTTTCATATATTTTTGTTGTAAGATAGTTCATCTGCCTAATGTTTCAAACTTGCTGTAGTATATGTTACTGGTGCTGGAGGAAGCATTTGACATAAAAACCATATAAAAACATATGTTGAGGTAAGAGGTCGAGAGTACACTTCTCAACCTCTTAGAGCAAGAAATCTGGACAAAGCCATAAATAATGGGTGAACAAAGGCCCAAAAATAGGGACAATGTTTAAATATTGCTTTTGCAAACATAGAAAGTTTATAGAATAAGAGGTTTTGCATTAGCATGCATTTTCTGAAGAGAATAAAGTCTGAAATTCAAATGCCTGTCATTATTTTCCAGCTACAATTCTCTATGCTCTGCCAGCAATTTACCAGAAAAAGAAAATTTTATGAGGACTATACCGAAAATATGAGGCAAAAATCTGGACATTCTGCAAAAATCTGTACAGTTGACAGGAATGCTGAGACCTCTTAACTGCTGCTGCCAAGGATCACTCTTGTTCTTCACTTTCTTCAACTCACACAGTCTCTTCTGCTTTCATACATGCATACACTCTCACTCACAGACACACATGCACATACATGCACACAAATGTTTTTATTTTAACTTTTTTTCTCTTTTACTTTACACTCACTAAACAGCAACAGTGCTGCTTAGTGAGTGTAAAATAATGGCTCGATCGATCTCACTGTTCACTCTCTCTGATACACACATACACAGTCTCCTGCTTTCACACACACAGATATACACACACAGTCTCTTCTGCTTTCATGCATGCATTCATTCACACATGCAGACAGAAACATAAGCACACTCATACACATACATACACACATATACACTTTTTTTCTATTTATTTTTTTACACTTGCTAAACAGCAATAACACTGCTTAGCGAGTGTAAAATAAGAGCTGGATCGATCTCGCTTTCACTCATATGCACGCATACACTCACACACACATTTTTTTAAATTTTCTTTTTTTTTCACATTTTACACTCGCTAAACAGCAGAAACGCTGCTGAGCGAGCATAAAATAATGGCAGCCATTAGTTTTTTTCTGTCCGAGCTCCAAGCAGCTTGATATGCCTCCGTGAAGTGGTGGACTCGTTTTTCAGTAGGCATTACTTCTACATTAATACCCTGCTGGAGGAATGTTCATTCTCCAATCAGGGTGCTGATGTAAAGTTTGTCCATTCTCTAAGCCATTTTACAACTCCATTAGCTTATTAATTAAAAGTTCCATAATTCCTAGGAATGCATTGTTGTTTAGATGTTTGTTCTGTTCTATTCTATCAAAGTTGCTCATTTCTGGTTGGACCTGATGCTGCATTATTCATTTGTTTATATTCTAATCATGATCTTTAGCCTCTGAAAGAAAGAGATTCATAGGTAGTCATGAGGCTTGCAGTGCAGTACACTAGTAAGGAGCCTAGCTCAAATTCTCAATTAACCCAAAACACTGTCTGGTTAAGTGATGTCGCCTCACAGTTAGACGTTGCCCATTCGATTGTCAGTTAGAGCGTCTTCTGTGTAGCGACATGCGTGAATGGGCGTTCCTTCGTTGAAGGTTGTGTGTCAGGCCCAGCAAGCCAGCACTTAAAAATCTACTGCCAATCATTAGTGGACCGGAGTTCCGCTGTGGCGACCCCTAACCGGGAAAAGCCAAAAGACACAACGACAACAACTGTCTGGTTAAGTGATTTGCTCAACGTCATGCAGTAGGCAAATGAAAGTGTAAAGATTCAAATTCTGTACCCTTGCACATAAAACAACTCATTAACAGGTCAGAACTTTAGTCCTTTGTGCTAAGTGCTAGAATAATATAGTACAACTCTCGTAATATGAACTTGTCAGTTGTTACTCTGAATCTGAAAATGTAAAATCTTTCCTGTCCTTGTGACCTAAATGTGTTCTGCTGGTTTGCACTGTACAAATGATCAAATTTAATAACTAGCAAATATGTGTTTGTGATGGTGTTTCTTGAAGCAAACAAAGATCATTGTGTACCTGCTGCTGATCATTACTTAAGAGGACATTACACACACACACACACACACACACACACACACACACACACACACACACACACATATATATACACACACACACACACACACACACACACACACACACACACACACACACACACACACACACACACACACACACACACACACACACACACGTTATATAAATTGGTCTCATCAACATTTACGCAGAGACTGTGGGAACTACAACAGGAAGGTTAGAGTGGTGGATATGACCTTATTGGGTCACAATTATTCTCAAAGGGTAAAACATGATATTGAGGAATAATTGGGTTTATTCTCAAATGTTTTCTTCATTTCTCTTCCAATGTATATTTGTCATCCTTGGTTAAGAAATGTGCTTGCTTATTTCTTCCCTTAGTTTAATAATGATTTACTCTACTGTGACAGGTATCTCCTGTTTTATTGTAAGGTGTTTGTCAATTTGGTTGTGCCTTTCTATACTTTGTATTAAAAATAAATAGACCTTGTAACAGTAAGTAAATTGGAAAGAAAGAAAAGTAAGGATGATTAATTTAAAGAGAATGCTTGTACAGACAGTAATATGCTTCAGTAAAAAATGGGTCTTGAAACCCTCCAAAGATTGGAAACCAGGACAGTAGCAGATTCCACAGTACTGTACACAACAATTCCTGAAGCCAGGATGGTAGCACTTTCTGTAGGTACTATGAGCAAAGATTCCAGAAACCAGGATAGTAGCAGATTCCACAGTACTGTGCACAACAATTCTTGAAGCCAGGATGGTAGCACTTTCTGTAGGTACTATGAGCAAATATTCCAGAAGCCAGGATAGTAGCAGATTCCACAGTACTGTGCACAACAATTCCTGAAGCCAGGATGGTAGCACTTTCTGTAGGTACTATGAACAAAGATTCCAGAAACCAGGATGGTAGCAGATTCTGGAGGTACTATGCACAAAAATTCCTGAAGCCAGGATGGTAGTACATTCCGTATTTAATGTGCAGAAAAATCCTGAAGCCAGCATCACAGCAGATTCCACAGGAACTGTGCACAAAAATTCCTGAAGCCAGGATAGTAGAAGATTCCATAGGTACTGTGCGAAACAAGTTAAAGAAATTATGTCCTGAAGTCTGCAGATGTGTCCTGGGAACAGCATATTACTTTTTTGAGTTTTGCATCTTAACAACATAGCAGGATCTTCTTTTTGTAACAAAGGTGGCTTTCATAGAAAAGAAGCTGAGTGGAGGAGCTAAAGCTGGATGATAGATCACCAACAGCTTTTTTAGATATGGCAGCCCCAGAATGTATACAGCACATAAAGATATAGCTAACAACCTGAAAAAATAAAAACTCTAATCCAAAGCTTGTGCAGATCCCACATATGACTGATTTTCCTCCTTTCTGCTTGAGCCTACTGCTGTTCCACTAACCTCTTCCTATTGGCTTTCTGACCTCCTCTGCCCAATTCCTTTTATAACTTCCTTCACACCCTCTCCTCCCATCTTTCTCTCTCCCTCTCGGTTTTTACCTTTTGTTCTTTTGCTTGCATTCCACCTCCTGCTTCTCTTATTACGTTTTTTGAGTCCATGCTCCTTCTGGCTGGCTCCTTCCTCCTTTCAATATGCTACTACTTGTGGTGTAAGTACCCATACCTCACTCTTTAATGATTACAGCCTCTCAAACACTCTTTAGCTCACCTCCTCATATGTATCTGAGGTACAGTGCTGATCTGAACCCAGCATACTTAACTAACCTGTCCCCCTTATCCAGACTCTGCTGCCTCTCATACCTTCCATTCAACACATTACTTCAAACTGTTGTCATGATTGTTCTTTTTTCTTGCAGGCTAGTTTTCCTGCTGTCTACCTATCTGCCCTTTTCTTACCTTGATGACTATGTGTCCCGAATGATAAGGGCATCCTCTCTCACCTGTTGTGGACAAAGCAGTGCCCATCTATGCTCAATTTTGCCTGCATCCACTGGGTCTGTATCTAACAACATGGTGGGGTAGGGGTACAGTTATGTGACTGCTGTCCTCTTAAAAGATAGGACTGCACTTTGGCCTGCTGTTCTGAGATGCTTCTGTATGACTTTCTGCTGACTTCTGCTCCTTACCCGTTGTGTGTATTACTATCTGCTGCTTTTCTAAGAATTTATACTGATCAGTTCCTGATTTATCCATAAGTTTGTCACCATCCACTTGACAGAATTTAGAGTTCACTAGGGATTCTCTGTGAAAGTCACCATTGTTAAAAATAAGAAGTTCCTGCTAACCTGTTAAGGTATGGTACTCTAAAAAGTGATGGCGCATTCATAAAGCAGATGGACGTAGCGGGCAAAATCCGAACGAAAAAAGTTTATACATACAGATTAAAGCTTTATTTATTATGTAAGTGGATCAGAGGTTCAATGCTGTGATTTTTAATGAGCTGTGAAATGCTCAACTAAATGCCCCATTTAACAACATGCCAACTATGCAGATGGCTTAACTTTTACAAACTCGATAGAATAAAAGGCTTGTTTCTTGCCTAAACATGGCACTTCTATAAGTTAAATAAAATTAAACAAAACTAAGAATAATGAGTGTTTCCTTCTTGAATTTCGCAATTCAAACTTAACTTTAAAACGTCAATTAAAATACAAAAAATACATGAAAGAGAAAGTGTATATAGAGTCATACGGCTCAACTGTACAGATTTTCCAGAATGTCCAGATTTTGGCCTCACAGTTTTGGTTCATTTTTCATATACTTTGGTTTTCTGGCAAATTAATGTTAAATCATTAAAGACTGAAGTTAGAAAATAATGACAGACATTTGAGTTTCAGATTTCATACCCTTCAGAAAATTCATGCTAACACAAAACCTGTTATTCTATCAACTTTTCAAGTTTGTAAGACCAATATTTAAAAGTTGTCCCTATTTTTGGGCATTTGTCCCACTTTTATTTATGGCTTTGTCCAGATTTCTTGCTTTAACTAATTCCCCCCAGTACAGCTCTTTTGAGTGTGTACCTTTAACTCCCAGTGGGTGTGGCTTAAGCCTTTAAAAATTAATTTATCACCTTACAGTTTTAATAAATAGTCATTGAGAGATCAAATATCAATATAATTGTGTTTGTCATCATGTATGATTCAAGATAAAATATTCTGATACCTTGTAAGTAACATAGTTTTGGAATTATTAATGCAAATATAAACAAGTAATATTTGATGCCTAGAGGAGCAGTAGGAGGTAACTGCAGAAAGGCCTGGAGGCGTTACTTGGCTGTAATGAGTAAGTGGATGAGAGGTATGATACAGACCAGTTAAAAATGTACATGGACCCCAGAATCCAAGCTCTTCAGCTCTGTTCTCTGTCTTTCTTGGGCTAGATAGACAGGTTTTTATATGCAGCTTCCTCCTTCATCTTTCAATTTGCAGTATAGCATACTTATCAGAAATACGGACTAAATCTTCTTCCCTTTGATAGCCTCTTTATTGTCCCATCCAATCATGGCATTATTTTTTACTGGTAAATGTGAAAAGAAAAAATCTTGCGGATGGAGTCCAGGAACCTCCTACACATGAATGGGAATGGGATTACCTTCCTCAGAGCTCTTTTTCTTCACAGCTTAGTTGTTGAGCTCCTGAGTCAGGATGGGACTTTCTCATGAGGTGTAAAAAATTATCAACAAGGTCAGAAACTCCTTAGAAGAAAAAAAGTGTGCAGTAAATGTGGGAGGTGAAAAGATGCTTGGTAATGTGCAGCAATGGAGACAGCAGTCCTTGAACAACTCTTTTCTGCAATTGTTAGATGATTTGCTTCCTTTTTGTTTGCAGATGTAGTGTTTAGTTTCCACAGTGCACATATGGTAGCAGTTATAGGCCACCTTCTTGCTAGTACTATGAGACACCTGTCCTCTTTTTCTAAGGTGATGAAAAAGTTTTAAAATGTTTTTAGGATATTTCAGTCAACTAAGAAAGGGAGACTTCCCTTCCAAGGATTTGAACATGTGCTGACATACACATGGCCTCCATCTTTGAGCCTCTGCATGAAAGTGATCTGAAATATTTGAATGGGAAACTATTGTTATTTATGATCACCATCTAGTTCACCTCCTTTGAAAGTGAATTGCAGACTTTTTCAATAAAAAAAAATATTTATTTATTTATTTAAGTTTAATGACCTGGGAAGTCCACTGGGCCATAAAGAGCCCGTTTTCAGTGGAGGCCTGGGGAGAAAAGCTCCAAATATTGCAAGTTACATATTACATGTTACAACAGAATAACAAATATTTGTACAGAACAATTAAAACATTTACAGAAATATAATACATTATGTAATAAGCTTTTAGCGAGTTAACATTTAAACAGAAGGTTACTAGCCCTTTTGGAGGTTGGGTAAACTGAACTTTTGCAGAAAGACATTTTTGTCAAATAAGTTTTTATAGTAAACATTAAACAAGTAGCTACTAGCCCTTTGCAGGTTAGGTGGACCATTTTGCATGGAGACAGTACAAGAAAATTGGATTATGGAAAGTATAGTACATTAGATAGCAGAGAAAAAAATCAGTCTCTGGTAGGGCGAGACTGTTTTAGGTTGAGATGAAGCAATAGAATTGGTAAATGATTATGATTTCAGTGCAGGGTAGAAAGAGATGGGGTGGAGAGGGGTTTATGTTGGAGCGTGACATGGGAATTCCCATTTGGCTGATAGATGAGAGAATAGCTGAGATTTGAAATTGGTATGGTTTGTAAGGTGGGGGGGTAGAGAGTTCCACTGCTTGGCTAAGGAGTAGGACAGTAGTAGGTGGCCAGGAGGTCATGCTGGTTTGTGGACCTGAAGGAGATTTTGGTTTGTGGATCTGAGTTGGCGGTTGGGTATATAGGGTTTTAAGGATATAGTCAGAGATGGGCAGTTTGTGGGTTTAAATATGAGCTTGTGGGCAATGGTGAGTTGTAGGTAACTGAGGTAGTTGGGGAATTCAAGCCAATTGAGGGTGAGGAGGGAGTGGCAGTGGTGGGATGAGTTTTTTGAATTGGTTGCAAATTTGCAGATCTTGCAGGATTTAAGTTTGGATCATAATCCGAGGAGGAGATTTGTGAACAGAGGGGCACCATACATCAGGGAGGGTAGCAGGAAGGTGGATGCCAGGGTTTGACGGGTAGAGGGGCTGAGGAAGCAGTTGTGTCTGTAGAGGAGACCTATCTTTTGGTGGGTTTTTTTGATTGAGAAGTGGATGTGGGTACCAAATTTTAGTTCATCATCAATGATAATGCCGAGAAGCTTGGTGGTGGGAACAATTTCAAGGTGGGTGTTGTTCTAGCTCCGTATGGTGAATGAGGTTTTGTCAATAATAGAGTTTTTGGTAGGGGAAAAGATCATTAGTTTGGTTATATTTGCATTTAGAGCTAAGTGGTTGGATTGCATCCAGGTTTCGGTTGTGGAGAAGGCTAATTGGGCTTTTGCAAGGAGCTCAGAAGGTGAGAAGGCTGAGCAGATGATAGTCAAGTCATCTGCATATTGGATAACAAATGACTCTGGGATGGAGTGGTGAAAGTTGTTAATAAACAGGTTAAAGAGTAGAGGGCCAAGAACGGAACCTTGAGGGATGCCTGTGGGTGTGGGGAGGAAGGGGGGGGGCTGAAACTTTTCATTGGACAGCTTGTTGGTGGTTGGACAGGTAGCTGGAAAACCAGGCTAAGGTGGAGGGAGAGAGATGAAGGGTGGAAAGTTGGGATATGAGTAGGGTATGGGAAATGGTGTCAAAGGCTTTTGACAAATCTAGGAATAACATTGATACAAATTTGCCTGAGTCTCATTCAACGTTGATGGTTTCCAGAAAGGAAAGAAGGGCAGTCATGGTTGAGTGGCGAGGGTGGAAGCCGTGTTGGGCAGGGGAGAGGAGATTGTTTTGGGTTAGGTGTGTCATTAGTTGTACTTGGATGGTTTTCTTTAGAATTTTAGAAAGAGGGGAAAGGATGGCAATAGGCCCAAAGCTGGTGGTGTCAGTTTTCTTGCCACCTTTGTGTAGTGGGATGATGTAGGCATGGCACCAGATGGAAGGACTGTATGATTCTTGTATGGATCTATTTTTAAGAATAGAGATGGGATAGGCGATGCTGTCTGCAGATAGTTTGAGGAAGGTAGGTGGAAGATTGTCAGGTGCATTGCAAAAGGGTTTGAGTTTGAGGAGGAGTCTTTTTATAGTGCTTGTTGGAATGGGAGTAAGGCAGAAGGGTGTGGAGGGGGGAATGTGATTGGCGTGGAGGCAAAGTACTTCTTAAAACCAGTAAACGTAATTCATTCTTTAGATATTGAAAGATTTCTGTCCTGGGATGTTGCAAGAACTAAGAACATGAGAGAATGTATATTTCAGATGATTCTAACATGTGAGTCTAAAATGCTTGCCAGACCCAAAGGCAAAAGAGCTGTGACTTACTGGCCTAATAAACAGTATCTGATTTTGTTAACAGCAATTAAACTGGTGTCTCTAAGCATTAAGGTACATTGTACAGGTTATCCTGACTTCAGAGAAGTGAACTTTCTTGCAGCACACTTCATTGACCATGGTGAAATGAAGTCACAATGCTGCAGCATCTGTATGTATCAGTATGATGCATCAGACATTACAGCAAAGTGACAGAATGAGCATAGATACCAGAAGTCTTAAAGGACAACCGCACCCTCAGACTCAAAAAACATATTTATTTCATCATGGTTAGGGGTTTCCTACATTTTAACAGCACTCTGGGACTATTTAGAGCTTTTTAGATATTTTTATATGCAATTTCTGACTCTGACCACATGGGGGCTGGCATTTTGAAATTATTCAGACTGTTTACTCTGCCTCTAAGTATCCCAGAATGCATTGTTTGTCTCCAAAAAATTGCATCAGATCTGCCACGTTTTCCCTTAAGCTGCTGTCACTTCATTGACTTAACAGGCATTCACTGCTGTCTTAAAGTCCCCTACTTTTGGTTAAAATGTTATCCTTTTTCAATGATTACTTCAAACACAAGCAGTGCAAATGCTACAGAACAGAACTGGAAAGTGCATTTTATTGCTTTTGTTTCTTAGAAATGCTAACTTGCTTTCTTTTGTGAAGGCTGAAATCTAGTTCTTTAAGGCATCTCCCCTCCCACTTCACACCTACCTTCCCTAGCTGTCAAAGAGCTAAGGGTAATTTGACCCATTATCTGCATGCAATTGACAGCTCACAGCAGGTGACCAGACTAATATACTGTTTTCTTGTCAGCCTTTCCCTCCTTACAGTGGGACACTTTTTTGTTGCACTCCTCCTGTCAAATTTAGAACCAAGCTACATAGCACTGGGAATAATCACTGTTTTGCAAAGCATCACACTCCCACTCATTTTTCCTTCCCGTTTGGTTAAATAGCTAACAAATGACACACTATAAACATGAAATATTTCACAGACTTGCATGACAGCACCAACATGTATTTTTAAGGCATAATTTAAAAAATTACGGTATTGCATACTTCTTGTAATCTGATGTAGTGTTGTCGATTAATTGTGACAGACATCTGCTTCTTATGTAAAAACATACAATTAATGTATACGCATGGTTATTGCAAATTTATGCTCTTAGATTTTGCAGCTGTTACTGTGCTTCTGCCTCTACTTTGTCACATATCGGTAGGGCAGTGTAAAACAATATGACAATACAAAAACAAAGTTTACAAAATTTAGAAATTATATCCAAAAATGACACTCACCCACACTCACTCATTCACCCACACTCACTCACCCACTCACCTCACCACACTCACCCACTCACTTCACCACACTCACCCACACTCAATTCACTCACCCACCACACTCACTCACCACCCACCACACTCACTCACCACCCACCACACTCACTCTCACCACTCACTCTGACACCTCACTCACCACCCACACACACCACCCACACTCATCCACCCACACTCACCACCCACACTCACCACCCACACTCACCACACTCACCCTCATCCACCACACCTCACTCACACTCACCCACACTCACAAACACTCACCCACACTCACTCACTCACACTCACTCACCCACACTCACTCACCACACCCACCCACCCACATTCAACTCACTCACCCACCACACCCACCCACATTCAACTCACTCACCCACCCACATTCAGCTCACTCACCCAACCTCACTCACCCACCACACCCACTCACCCACCACCCTCACCCACCACAGCTCGCTCACTCACTCACTCACTCACTCACTCACTCACTCACTCACTCACTCACTCACTCACTCACATTCACTAACCCACACTCACCACCCACCACCCTCACCCACCACACTCACCCACACCAACTCACTCACCCACACTCAACCACTCACTCACCCACCACACTCACCCACCCACCCACACTCACTCACCCACCCTCAATCACTCACCCACCCTCACCCACACCCACTCACTACACTCACTCACCACCCTCACTGACTCACCACCCACCTACACTCAACTCACCACCCACACTCACTCACCACCCACCACACTCACCTACACACACTCACCCCACTCACCCACCCACCCACACTCACCCTCACCTACACTCACTCCCCACATTCACCCACCCACACACCACACTCACTCACCCACACACCACACTCACCCCCCACTCTCACACACTCACTCAACTCACACACCACACTCACTCAACTCACACACATGACCACGTTTGTTTGGCAACACCAAGAATGACCCCAGGCCTTTGTCCGAGGAATGCACGAGTAATTATGTACTTTGGCTGTGCAGACATCAGAAACAGAAACACATGCCTATACAGATCTTACACATCAAGCCGCTCCATTCAAATTGTACATGAAATGCACCCATTGAACAGTTTTCCACCTACAACATTATTTTAATACTTTAATCCAACACTAGTGAGCCCTACTTTACACAGCCAGTAAACCTGTCCACAGATTCAGCTTCTACAGCACAGTCCAATAGACTGTCTACTGTACATTAGTGTTAACACAGGAATTTCCAGTTCTTATCAGCATAACCACATACACAATCTTCCACCTCAGACCTTTCATGAAGGATGTTTTATTTTTAAACTTTCATCCTTCCCACTTTAGGGGTCTTACATAAATCCCAGCAAAGGAGACCTGTAAACTGCAATCACCCTGATCCAAATCCATCCAAACATGGCTGCAAAACTTAAGGTGTTACGGTTTTGAGGGAGGGTTAAGCAACCATGCCCACACCACCTGGGAACAATCAAATTCTTCCTGTCTTTATAACTACACAGTTCCACAACCACAGGGAAAAAATTACCCAGCAAAGGCACACCAGTACCTAATGGAATTAAGTGACAATTCAACACTAAATCATAAATCACAAAACAGACTATCAATTCAGTATATGAAGAACATACTAGTATAGTGTATTTAAAGTTACATCTAACTACCAGATTGTGCTGGGACAGCTTTAGAGATAAAAGTGGTTTTGTAAAATTCAGCAGATACTGGCAGAGTGCCCTTTATCACACAAACGTGCACACACTTTCCCCTTATCACACAGATGTGCACACACTTGCGTATCACACAGACACAAGTTTGTTTGGCAACAGCTAAAATGACCCAAGGGCTTCTTCCTTCTGATAGCAGTCTGTTAACTATAGGTTCATAGGTTGGTACTAGGCTATCGGCCCTAGGGCTTATACAAGCCAAGCCATAACAATTCCCTGGCTATTACTTCCACACTATTTTCTACCCTGGACCCCTGTCTAGCAGGGTGAGTGACGTAATCCCCGGGGTTAATTTCTTTCTCCCATCTAATCGTCAATGTTCCATTTGAAGAAGGCCAAAGAGGCGGTCTGCTTGACATGTATGGGCAGTCTATTCCAGAGTCTGGGCAGTCTCTGAGTCAGGAACCTATCCCTCCAGCATTTGTTTATTGTGATGACAAGGTTTAGATCCCTGGAGCATGTAGCTCTGAGGGATTGGGATTTCTTTAAGTGTAGCATGTCCCAGAATGGGTACATGTTTTTTCCCAAACGGGATAACTATACATTTCTTGGCACTGAGTTTGAACCCATGGCTCTGGCACCAAGCATCTGTTTCTGTAAGGCCCTTTTCTAGAGTATCCACAACATTTGGGGATTCAGTAATGGCTCCCAGTTTGCAGTCATCTGTGAACTTTGTTAGCCAGAATCCCTAAGTGTTGGCCTGTACTTCAGAGAAGTAGATGCCAAACAAGAGCGGTCCCAGGACTGACCACTGAGGTACTCTGACTTGTCAGAAGCTGGATTTGGAGTGGGCTACTTTTACAGAGTGGGTTCTGTCAATAAGCCATTTGACAACCCATCGAGTGACGTAGGGATTAATGCCCAGCTTAGTAAGCATTCATACACATACACTCACACTTGCCATTTGCTTGCATTCTCACACACACACACACACACACACACACACACACACACACACACACACACACACACACACACACACACACACACACACACACACACACACACACACACACACACACACACACACACTTGCTTGTGTTTACACACACACACACACACACACACACACACACACACACACACACACACACACACACACACTTGCCTTGCTTGCATTCACACACACACACACACACACACACACACACACACACACACACACACACACTTCCCCTTGCTTGCATTCACAAACACACACACACACACACACACACACACACACACACACACACACACACACACTTGCATTCACACATGGACACACACACACACACACACACACACACACTTGCATTCTGAAACACACACTCTCTCTCTCACACACACACACACACACACACACACACACACACACACACACACCCCTTGCTTGCATTCACACATGGACACACACCACACACACACACACACACACACACACACACACACACACACACACACACACACACACACACACACACACTTGCCATTCACACACACACACACACACACACACACACACACACACACACACACACACACACACACACACACACACACCCTTGCTTGCATTCACATACACACACACGCACTTGTGGCTTTAAAACACAAGAACAAGTATCGGTCATAGTCCATGATACCTCACTGGACTATATGAAGAGGACATAGAGCTCTCTGAATACATGTGTCCCAGGTGGGTATGAATCTAGCCTTTTAGTAGCATCCTGCCTTCAGCAATAATTATACGACAGGACTAGCAAATATTACTCACTTCAACAAACGGCTTAGTTTCTGGTGTCACAACAAGGATTCAATCTCTGACAGCTTGGGTAGACATAACCGACAAGCCACTATGCTTTTCAAGAGATGGTTTGCACTTATCACCACTTGGCTTCTGAATATTGACAAAAACTTTGTCAACATAGTGCCTTTTTTAGGATATGCCAAGTTAAGCCCGCCAACATAATAAAAATCAGTCAGAAATACCTAAAGGTGCTGCTTCTCAATGCTAGTAGTTTAAATATAAAAAAAATATTACCTGGAAGCACTCCTTACCCTAGAAAATTCACACACATATATGCAGTCACAGAAACATAGTTCAGAACCATAGTAATCACTCTGGCTATTAAAGTCTACAGTGACTTTCATACATTTTGATCCCCCTCAGCTCTGAATAAAACATATGGAGGAGGTGTTTCAATGTTTTTAAAGCACTAATACAATGCTATACTGGTCCAAAAACATGACTGAATTGAGCTGCTGCTTGCCCAACTAACCACAGGTGTGAACCCCCATCATATCCTTGCATAACAGTGGTACTAAAAATAGACACAGGAATGTTTAGAGGAGATGCATTAAACACGTTATAAAGCTAAACAAGGAGCAAGATTAAACCATACAGCCCTGAAATCAAGTTAGTATCTAATCATACTGCCTATGCTGATAAAGCAATTTCAATGTCCATAACTGAAAAATCTGGCACGATACAATTAACACCACTAAAGCTACTGATGTGTTACAGTAAGACAATCTAGCAGACCTGAGTGAACAGTCAGTTTGTACAAGACCAGTGTTATTGCAAAATATCAATGCTAATAATACATATAAGTGGAAACAAATGTGTGCCGCTGATGAAATTATATAGTATTCTCCATTCATAAAGAATGCTCCTGCTACACTGACTCAGCAGAAAGTACAGTTGTGTACCTACCATAAATGTAGATGTTAGAGTATATTCACTGCTGCAGTCATTACTCTTGGGTTATCCTGCTGGTAGGCTACCCGCAGTCGTCCTGAATTGCAAAGTCTTGGTCTAGCGTCAGTTGCTGTCACCTCTTCCCTGATGTCAGTGCACCAGGGGTATAAAAGATGCAGCCAACGCCATTTTCTTCAGTTTTTCTTGCCCCAGATGTCAGGTGCCCCCAAAAGGGTAGGCTAAAAATTATGCCAATAAACATGCATGCACAAAGGTAATCATTTCCTTCAACTACAGGCAAATACACCACATAGGTTGTATAGAATAGAGAAGTACAGATAAGACCCAGCAAAACAAAGGGGGATGGTGGGAGGGTAACCTGGACTGCAACAGTGAATACACTCGAACATCTACATTTATGGTAGGTACACAACTGTACGATGTTCATCGTGTTTCACTGTTGCAGTCAGGGTTGAATCCCAAAGCTGAGGATGGGTGGCTGGGGCTAAATAGGATTAGGAGAGGCTATGAGGCCCTGCAGAACTGCAGTGGCAAACCCTGCTCTGGATTTAGAGTAGAGAGGTAAGTGGTAGTGCTTTGTAAAGGTGTGCACCGAACTCCAAGTTGCAGCCTCTAAGATGTCTTTGGTTGGTAGTCCTCTGAGGAAGGCTGCTGCTCTGGTTGAATGTGGCTTAATGTCCTTAGGCACTGATTTGCCATGTTGTGAATAGCAGAAATGAATGCAATGGCCTATCCATTTTGAAATGGTCTGTTTTGAGATGGCCTTTCCTTGTGATCCTGCAGCATATGCCACAAAGTTGCTCAGTCTTTCTGAAAGCTTTAGCTCTGTCCAAGTAGAAACGTAGCTGTCTGTGTATGTCCAAAGAATGCAGAAGTCTCTCCCCCTTGTTCTGTGGGTTTGGATAAAAGGTAGGCAAGTGAATGGTTTGGTTAAGGGCCACACTGGACACCACCTTAGGTATAAATCTCGGGTTTGTCCTCAGAGAAACCCTGTCTGGATGGAAAATGATAAAAGGTTCCACAGCCATAAGTGCCTGTAACTCCAAGACTCATCATGCAGAGGTTATTGCTAGGAGCAGAGCTGTTTTCCAGGATAAGAATTTTATATCAGCTGTTGAGGCTGGCTCAAAAGGAGGCAGTGTGAGTTTTTCCAAGACATAATTTAGGTCCCATGCAGGTATCGGTGCTTTCCTTGGAGGTCTTATATTTTTGGCCTTTCTGAGGTACTGCCTTATTAAAGAATGAGAAAAGATAGGTGGTTATATATTGTAATGGGCTGAAATGGCAGAGGCATGGATCTTAATTGATGTAAAGGATAGGCCTCTGTCCAGCATCTCAGTTAAGTATTGCAAAATCTGAGGAATGTTTGGAACAAACGTGTCAATTCCTTGTGCCTGGTTCCAAGCACAGAATCTCTTCCATTTTTCTGCATAAGATTTTCTGGTACTGGGCCTCCTGGCCGCCAAAATAACATCCATCACAGCTTTGGAGAGAGGAGTGTTCTGAATGGCTACATTATCCGCCATGCTGCCAGATTTAAGGTCCTGAGTTGGCTGTGCAGGATCTGATTGTTTTGTTGGGTCAGTAAGTGAGAAATCTGAGGCAATGTCCAGGCTGGACCTTGAGACAAGTTCTTTAGGATTGGGTACCAGTGCTGCCGTGGCCAGTCTGGGGCAATCAGTATCATTTTGGCTTCTCTTGTCTGACCTCTAGGAGTACCTTGGGAGGAGAGGCAGTGGAGGAAAGGCATATACGGTTAGGTTTTTCCAGCTGAAGGGTAAGGCATCCACTTTCCATGTTTGCTTGTTATAAGTCCTTGTGCAGAATCTCTGTAGTTGGCAGTTGTGAGGGGAGGCAAATAGATCTATGTCTGGGCATCCCCATTTCCTTGTTATCATGCTGAAGACTTGTGGATCCAGTTTCCACTCGTGGGGATCCATGAGGTTTCTGCTTAGTTTGTCTGCCAGAGTATTTATCTTTCCTGGCAGAAATTGTGCTTGCAGGTGTACTTGATAAGTCAATGCTGTGTCCCACAAAATCATGGCTTGTCTGCAGAGGGGGTAGGAATGTGTGCCTCCCTGCTTTTATGTACCTCATGACTGTAATATTGTCCATCTTTATCAGTAGTTGTCCTGGATAAAGTAGATCCTTGAAAGCTTTGACGGCATTTTGAACAGCTAGCATCTGTTTTTGATTGATATGAAGATGCATCTGGCTTGCGGGCCATGTGCCCTGAATACATTTTTCTGCCATGTGGGGCCCCCAGGCATAATTTGATGCATCCGTTGTTAGTGTCTGCCTGGCTGTGGGTAAAGTGAATGGCTGTCCCTTGTTGTGGTGACAGGCCTGTGCCCACCATCAAAACTCCTGTTGCAGGCAGGGAATGAGGGTAATTAATGTTTCCAGGCTATGGCAATGTTGAGTCCAAACACTTTTTAGATACCATTGTAGTTTCCTCATGTGCAGTCTGGCATATGGAATTAACAGAATGCAGGATGCCATGAAGCCCAAAGGCTGCAGAATTTTTCTTGCGGATAACTGGGTCTTTGTTGCCAACATTTTGAAGAAGTCAGTTGCCTTTGTTTGTCTGGCGTGAGATAAGCCATCTGGGCAGTTGTATTTAAGCTTGCACCCAGGAATATTATCTTTTGAGAGGGTACTAGTTTTGATTTCTTTTCGTTTACTGTGTACCCTAGGCAAATTAGTAATCTTTTTACAAATGCCAGATGCTTTAGTAGAATGTCCTTGTTCTCTGCTTGAATAAGGCAGTCATCCAAGTAAGGATATATTTGAATTCCTCTTTGTCTGCAAAATGCAATTACTGGTGCCAGGCATTTTGTGAAGACCCTGGGCACAGTAGATAAGCCAAAGGGCAGTGCAGATAATTGGTAGTGCACTGAGCCAGCTATGAATCTGAGGTATCTTCTGCAAGATTGTCTGATTGGGACATGCAGGTATGCCTCTTTTAGGTCCAAAGTTACAAGCCAAGCCTTCTTGCCCAGCATGGGCAGAAGCTGCTGCAGAGTCAACATTTTGAATTTTGGAATGTCCAGAAATGTGTTTAGAATAGACAGGTCCAGTATTGGTCTCCAGGCTTTGTCCTTTCTGGGTACCAAGAGAAGTCTCAAATAAAATCCTTGTCCTTGCTCTTGCTGTGGTACTCGCTGAATGGCCCTCATGTCCATGAGGGATGAAACTTGTTTTGTGCCTCTGCCCATTGATTGTGTGGCAGGTCTGGCATACCTTTTGCCCTTGGCAGGGTGTGAAAGTGGAACCTGTAGCCCTGAGACACTATATTCAAGACCCATTTGTCCTGGGTGATTATGTGCCAATTTTGTGAAAAGTGCTAGTTTTCCCCTTAAGGGGGCTACCAAAAGATAAGTGCTTGGTGCTGGCAGAGGAAAGTCATTGGGACTGTTTCCTGTATGGCTGTGATTTGTCTTCTCTGCTTTTGGAGGTAGAAGCACCCCATTGTTTAGGCCTGTATGAACCTTGAGGCTGGGGTCTGCCTCTGGGGCATCTGTATCTGCCTCTTTGTGGCCTGTCTGACACTGGAAAGGACCAGTTATTTGTGGGCCAGTTCCTGCTAAATCTAGGTGGCTGCACCTGTAAGAAATCCTTAACTGTCTGCATATATTTTGCTTTGTCCTCCATTTTCTTCAACACCTCTTCTGCTTTAACACCAAACAAAGTATCATGCTGTAATGGAGCATCTAATAATTTTGCTTTAACATGATCAGGCAGATTCTGTTCCTTTAACCAAGCATGCCTCCTAATGACAGAACCCGTAACAGCAGCCCTGCAAGAGGCCTCCAGAGAATCAAAACCACATTGCAAAGTATGCCTTCCCACTTGTTCAGTAGCATGCAATCAATCCTGCATTTCCTTGTTTTCTGCACATTCAGAATTTGTTAATATTTTCTGTTTAAGCAGTGACATTAAGTATTGCTGATATTTAAGCATATGAAATTGACAATTTAAAGCCCTCACAGCCAAGGTAGCAGAAGTGTAAACCTTTTTCCCCCATCTGTCCAGTGCCCTTGAATCCCTATCAGATGGGATAGGGTTTTTTGCAGTGGAAGCCTTGACCCCTTTGGGCAGGGGGTAAAGAGTCAGGAGACAGGCTGGACTCTGAAAATACATCATCTACAATGTCTAAAACAGGGGGATAGCAAGAGGCCTGTGCTGAGGTAGTAAAAGAAAGTCTCTGAGCCTTTTCTTAGATTCTGAGTAGTCTTGGCTCTCCCAGTGGAAGTGCTCCCTCATGGTATGCAGGGTTTCCCCAAAAGAATAATCCTCAGGAGGAGAGGCTGAAGGGATAGATTTTTCAGTAGCAGAGTCCTCATAGGGAGGAAGAGAGTATTCCTGTTCAGAAGAGGGGTAAGAGGAAATGGAAACCTGATCTGAAGATTCATATTCTGTCTCTTGCCTAGGCCTCTTATCAGGAGGGGGATGGGAACCCCTGATCAAAGTAATTAGATCTTCGGCCATTTTGAGCATCTATTTTTTAGGCATGGAGGCCTGTCCATGGGCTTGCTGCACTTGTTTCTTTGTCTTTAGTGGTGCTTTAGTCTTTGCCTTTGAAGCTGTAGTCGGTTTTACATATAACTGTGTAGGCCTGAAAACACCCTCAGAAGCCGATGCCTGCTCAGCGGCTCCGGACCCATCTGAGGGAATATTTTCCAAGTGTCCAATACCTTGAGTTTCCAGCGGCCTAGTCTGCTCCATGTGGGAGTCGGAAGCGGCCTGCAGCTCTGAGGTAGCGTGTGTCAGGGTCTGCGAAAGTGCCTCACTGAGAACCGGCGACTGGCTTAGAAGAAGCTTTGTCGTCAGTTTTGGACCTCAGATGCCTGTCCTTTTCCTTGCTTTTCTTGTGAATTGTGGTAGTCTGATGGCTATCCAACGAAATTGTGTAATTAAATCTTAGGCCAAAGTAATGAAATGCAAAATCGTACCGACGATTAATAGTGCATTGGTTAAATCTAGCACAAAACCTGCAATTAGCAACGTCGTGATCAGGGCCTAGGCAAGGAATACAATAAGAATGAAAGTCTTTATGAGGTATTTGCTTCCCACAAGAAATACAATTATTAACTTTTTCTGACATCGGTCTGGAGCAAGAAAAAAGTTTCCCCAATGGGGTACTTGGCTTTAAATGAAGACTTCGGATCTGAAATTCGAACACGAAAATCTCAGGAGTCGGCTGACTGGCACTTGCAAACTGCTTCTGCTTCGGGCACTGCGGCAAGGAATACTGGAAAATGGCGTCAGCCATCTTTTATACCCTGGCGCACTGACGTCAGGGAAGAGGTGACAGCAACCAACGCCGGACCAAGACTTTGGAATTCAGGCCGACTGCGGGTAGCCTGCCAGCAGGATTACCCAAGAGTAATGACTGCAACAGTGAAACACAATGAACATCCCCTTCCGGACCTCGGAGGTTTCAGTTAGAACAGTTTCAGACCTACACCAACATTACACTTCATCGTATTTTTTAAATAGAAGTGTTATGTGTTACAATACCAAGAACAGCTCACAGAGCTAAAATATCTACAGCAGTACCTAACTTGGTTCAGAATATACCATGAAAGAGAAACTTTCTTGTGAGGGTCTCTTCAAAAATGTAGAGGATATCACACACAAACATGGCCCACAGCATACACAGCAAAACAAGGGAATGTAAACATGATACTTCCACGAAGAGAACGTCGCAATTGCAGTCCAACTCCCTCTAACCTTTAAAATGGCTGCATGAAACACTAACGTGCAGCAGAAAAAAAAAAAAAAAAATATATATATATATATATATATATATATATATATATATAGCACACAGATACCGAAATGAGCATTAATAACATGCTAAAATAAGGCACCATAATTGACACTCCATCAGACACAGACATCCTCCAGAAAGGTCTCATAGAAATGGATAACTGGTGCCAGAGCCATGGCCTTAAGCTAAATGCCAAAATGTATAGTCATACCCTTTGGGAAAAACAAGGTAACCCCTAATTACCACATAGGTGGTAATCCATTAAACACGGAAGAAGTTATCAGGGACCTGGGGAGCCAAGTTGACAGTAACCTCTCTTTTGACACTCACATTGCCAAAGTGGTTAGGAAGACCTTCTACATTGCCCACCTGATCATGAAGGGATTCACATCCAGATCAGGAGAGGTCATTGTACCCCTGTACTCTTCACTTATCAGACCAATGATTGAGTACAACGCCCCATTCGAATGTACCTTACCCGACACCTGCAGCAGTTGGAAAGACCCCAAAAGTTCCTCACCAAAAGGATAAAGGGGCTCAAATATATGTCATACGATGCTTGACTGAAGAAACTCCAGCTGTATTCAGTCGCATACCGTCTGCTCAGAGGTGATCTGTGCCTGACATACAAGGCCATGTCCAACCCGAATTAATGGACATGCTCCACCTCAAAAATCCAAATCCACCAGAGCCACGAGCAAGAGACTTAAACCTCAACACGGATATAAATAGGACGTGCTGGAGGACAGATTCATCACCCAGAGACTCCTACACTATGGAACAGAATCCCAGTCCATGTGAGGCAGAGCCCTCACTGACTCTGTTCAAGAGAAATCTTGACAGTGGATGGGAGATGTGAGGTTTTACCCGGAATCATCTCTGTATCACTGCTGGACAGAGGCACAGCAAACTAATGGGTATAGTATTCTCATCCTAAGGGGTGGTGAAAGCCACACACACTCTGGCTAGGCTTATAAATGCCCTAGGGCAGATAGCCTAGTATGAACCTATGAACCTATGAGCAGCAGTAGTGATAAATATACAAGCTATCACTATAAACCAACACTTGCATAAAAAAAAAAAAAAGAAAAGACGGCTCATTCTGAGTATCAGTAATGAAGATAAATGCAGATAATACCAAGCCGAATTCAGCATGCAGCATGGGACCTGACTAAAACAGAAGGCAGCATTCACACATGGGAACACAATGACTAGATAATTAACCGAGAACCAGCAGTAACAAATAAAATGTATAACCATGATACAATAATAATATACAAAATACATATAATTATATATAAGCAGCAAGCAAATACAACAGAAGGCTAATCTAGATAGTCGGCAGCAGCATACACTAGTGAACCATGTGGCACCCTCAAACAGAAACATAAACTATATCAGGCAGCACAAAATAGGGCTAGAAGTGCATTCAAACAGGGGCTGTGTGTAGAATTACATTTTTAATTCACTAGGAAGACTTATCTAACCAATGAAGCAAAAAATGCAGAAGACAATGCAGGCAATCCAAACTTTTCAGCAGTCCCTCAAACAAATGCAGTCGACAGGATACATGTACAAACAATGAAAAGGAGTTCCACACACCACATGGGTTTTATTAGGCTGAGTGGGCTGGGTAAGGCAAGTCTGACATCACAATGTGGGTGAACACTGGCTCTTCTATACAGCACGCAAATCAGGCGGGGATTACATCACTTTGGGGGAGGAAACATCCCGATAGCTAGACCAAGAGCAGATGGCAGATGTGACATCATAATTTCAGAGCCAGCTACAGGTTTTTCAAGTTGGTTTGCAAAGTGAAACAAAAACAGTATAGAAAGCTAGGAAGCAGAACAGGGAAAACAGTTGAGTGGGTTATTTTTTAAAGCTGCAAGGGTGATTTTTTTTAAGCTTTATCAAAGAACAGGGACTGGAAGAGTCAGCAGGTTGGGGAATCTACTTTAATATCCTGTTGTTTTCCTTTAAATGCAGTTCCTCTGGGTATCTGCTGGGGGGGGAGTCTTTCTACACCCCAGCCCTGACGTAGGAGGACGTACACTCCAGCCCTGTACTCCAAGACTGCATAGCATAAATGAAGAGCGAATGCCTGTAATTCCGTCTTCTCCAAAGCTTTGTGATCACAGAGATGTAATAAGTAAGTTCAGTGTGAAGGATGAAGCCCCACTAGTTGTACTGATTATTACAGTTCTGCTCTCAGCCAGTGTTTGCTACTTCAGTTACTGACTGTACTGTTCTTTGTACTTTGTAGAGCAGCTTTACTAAATAATGACCATAAACTGGGCTACAGTGAACTGGGTTATGGTCAGTTCACACAGATTCCATTGTAGCCTTGACAGATATTACCTGTCACATTCCCACTGAGATCATCCGGGATTCTACTTGCAAAATGGTCCATACTTTTGTAAATTCCAATGCCCTGGATCAACTTATCCACACCCCCACCAGGGGCAACAATATCCTAGACCTAGTCATTACCAACATGATTGACCGATGTTCCACACCTGAAGTCAACCATTAAAGAAACCATGGTAAAACATTTCTCCAAAGCCAACTTCATGCTTCTTAAGACAGAAGTGGCGAACTTCATGACACCCATGCAGATGGACAATACAGTTATGACTGCTGAATCCTACACATATGCACTCTATATGCACTTACACCAGTGCATGGATCGTGCTATCCCAAACAGAACCAAGATGCTATCCTCCAAAAAAAGGAAGCCAATCTGGTAGTCCCCTGTCATAAACAAACTCTACAACAGAAGGAAGAAACTGTTGCAAAAGAGAGTAAAATCCCATGAGTGGATTAGCTCCCTGGTCAGCCTCAGTAAGAAGCTGAGATCCCTTATAAGATCCTCCAAATCTAGCTATGAAAGCAAAATCACCACTGATTCTAAGGGCAACCACAAAGCATTCTATAGCTATGTCAAGAATCTCAATGGCAACATCCAGCTCTGAGTTACAGCACAACGGCATGAAAATTACAGAACCAGCTGATATTGCCAACATCCTGGCAGATAGGTTCAGTGCTAACGTTACCCGCCCTCACCCCCTAATGGGCCCATATCTATACAGGAAGAATGCAGAGTCTCTGTAATCACATTTATGCAGGTAAAAGCTGCACTCTCTAAAACCAAAAACACAGCATCCATGAGACTGGACAACATCCCAGGCTGCGTTTTACACGAACTTCAAAACAACTGGCTCCCCACCTAAGCACCATGTTCAATCATAGTCTCACATCAGGCTTTGTGCCCACTGAATAGCACACAGCAACAGTTATCCCACTCCACAAAGGGAGAGCCACCACTGATCCTGGGAACTATCACCCTATTAGCCTGATGAGCCTGGTCTGCAAGGCCATGGAATGTATCATCATGGAACTCATAAACAAAGACACTGGTAATCTCCAAAGTCCGGACCCTACCCAGTTCGGGTTTGTGAAAGGCAGATCATGCCTTCTGAACCTGATCGACTTCTTTGAGGCAGTCACCAGTGCTGTAGATGAAGGTAAGGTGGTTCATACAGCCTATCTTGACCTCGCCAAGGCTTTCAACACCATCCCCCATTCTGGAATTATAGCTAAACTCACTAAACTAGGTATAAATCCCTATGTCACAAGATGGGTTGCCAACTGGCTCACTGACAGAACCCACACTATAAAAGTTGCAGACTCCAAATCTGACTTCAAACCAGTGACAAGTGGAGTACCACAGGGTTCAGTCCTGGGACCTCTCCTGTTTGGTATCTACTTCTCTGAAGTACAGGCTATCACAGAAAGCCTCTGGCTAGTGAAGTTTGCAGATGACTGCAAACTAGGAGCCATAGTCGAGTCCCCAAAGTATGTGGACATCCTACAGAAGGGCCTCACTGAGACAGATGCCTGGTGTCAGAGGCATGGCCTCAAGCTCAGTGCCAAAAAGTGCATTGTCATCCCCTTTGGTAAAAACTCTGTACCCATGAACTACCACATAAACGGCAGTCTACTTAATGCCGAATGTGTGATAAGAGACCTTGGGACCCAGGTGGACAGTAGTCTCTCCTTTGATAATCACATCACTACAGTAGTCAGGAAATCCTTCTATGTGGCACACCTCATCACAAAAGGGTTCTCATCCAGGAAAATGAGATCATTGTTCCCCTCTGCTCGGCACTCATTAGACCCATTATAGAGTACAAACGCCCTTTTTGGAATGTACCTCACAAGACATCTGCAGCAGCTGGAAAGGCCACAGAAGTACTTCACAAAGAGGATTACTGGCCTCAAACAGATGCCCTACACTGACCGTCTAAAAAAACTCCAGCTTTACTCTGTAGCATATCGCCCACTCTGAAGAGATCTCTGCCTAACATATAAAGCTATATTAAACCCAGAGCTGTTGGACATGCCACACCTAAAGAAATCCCAATCCCTCCAAGCTATACATTGTAGGGACTTAAACCTTGTCACCACAATAAACAGGACATGCTGGAGGGATAGATTCCTGTCCCAGAGACTTCCTATACTCTGAAACAAGCTATCCATCTATGTCAAGCAAAGTTCCTCATTAACACTCTTCAAGAAAAATCCTGATGAGTGGATGGGAAATAAGAAATACACCCTGGTGATCACTTCTGTGGCTCTGCTCAACAGGGGCACAGGAAATTAACTTTCTTGGGTGGCGTAAGCCAGGGAACCTTGTTAGCTAGGCTTACTTAGGCCCTTGGACCGATAGCCTAGTGCCTACCTATGAACCTATTATGTACACACTCCACAGCTGTTAGATGCCTATTTTGGATCTGTAAACAGACATTTCTACAAAATGTAGCTTCCCATCTCCAGTATGATGGGACAGCTAGAAGCCTTATTGAAAGTATAAGGAAGAAGAAATAGATGAAGTTGTGACACAGTTTTACTTACATTTAGCCATTAATCTTAATGGTAAAGAAATATTATTTCCTAATACACTCTCCTTGTCAAGTAGTTTAGAAAGGCAAGTTAATTTATTAGTGAAGGGGAAGTTTTCAGTAATTAATGTCGGGCAAAATGCTGTCTTTCATTTACACACTGTACCTCTATGTAAAAAAGTCCAGCAGATCCACATCTCTCTCAGTCATCTGTCTGTCCATCCATCCGAACATCTTTTTCCTCCTTTATTAAAATGATTACAAACCTCTTTTACATGGTAGAAATGACACAAAAGTAGAAATAATGCTACTAGTACAAAAACTGAAACACTAAAATGGCTGCAAGTAACCCGTGTACCTTATGGGCTACTGCTGTCAAAGAATACAAGGAGAGCAGTCATAACATACTATTACATATGGGCTTGTGTATCTGCAGTATACTTAGGGTAACCCTTGTTTACATTAAAAATAACGACAGAAAGGAAACAAGTCTACAGCTAAAATTCCGAAATAATTCCTATTGTTGTAGATCATGGTCTACAACGGCGATAGCCCACTAGACCCCAAAGGGACAGGATTCAGGTTGGGGCTGTAAGAAGTAAAAGCCAAGTACGATAGTAATGGACTGCTGGTGGGGTGCATCATTCTGGCTATCCTACAATATGCCATTGAGGTGTGAGTCTAAAACAAAATCATTATAAAGTCTGTTAGCATATTGTTGGGGTAAG